>NW_026918757.1:0-14975 GCF_032062105.1 Saccostrea cuccullata | reverse complement strand
TTATCTTAAGCTAAAAGAGCATTTATGTCATTTCACTTGAAAAAAAAAAAAAAAAAAAGAAATTGTCTTATCACAATTAATGTTACAAATGAATTCCTCACATCCTATGAAAGAATTAAGAATAACACACACAATCACATTTCCATAGAAAAATGCATGAAGCAACCAATCCTACGCATTCTCTGTAAAACCCAACGTTGGTCACATACACAATTAAAATTCCTGAACTCACTGATAAAAACACAAGAGTCATCTCCTATGCACAAAATGCAAGTGTTATCTTATGCTAAAAGAGCATTTATGTCATTTCATTTAAAAAAAAAAAAAATTTTGTTTATCACAATTAATGTTACAAATGAATTCCTCACATCCTATAAAAGAATTACGAACAACACACAATCACATTTCCATAGAAAAATGCATGAAGCGATCCAATCCTACGAATTATCTGTGAAATCCAACGTTGGTCATATACACAATTGAAATTCCTGAACTCACTGATATAAACACAAGAGTTATAACCTATGCACAAAATGCAAGTGTTATCTTATGCTAAAAGAGCATTTATGTCATTTCACTTAAAAAAAAAAAAAAAAGCAATTGTCTTATCACAATTTATGTTACAAATGAATTCCTCACATCCTATGAAAAAATTAAGAATAACACACGATCACATTTCCATAGAAAAATGCATGAAGCGATCCAATCCTTCGCATTCTCTGTGAAATCCAACGCTGGTCACATTGTAACACAATTGAAATTCCTGAACTCACTGATATAATGCACAAAATGCAAGTGTTATCTTATGCTAAAAGAGCATTTATGTTATTTCACTTAAAAAAAAAAAAGCAACTGTCTTATCACAATATAACACACACGATCACATTTCCATAGAAAAATGCATGAAGCGATCCAATCCTATGCATTCTCTGTGAAATCCAACGTTGGTCACATACACAATTGAAATTCCTGAACTCACTGATATATCAAAAATAAGTGTTATCTTAGCTAAAAGAGCATTTATGCCATTTCACTTAAAAAAAAAAAAAGCAATTGTCTTATCACAATTAATTTACAAATAAATTTCCCTACATCCTATGAAAAATTTAAGAATAACACACACGATCACATTTCCATAAAAAAGCATAAAGCGACCAACCCTCGCATTCTCTGTGAAATCCAACGTTGGTCACATACACAATTGAAATTCCTAACTCACTGATATAAACACAAGGTTAGTTTTTTTAAAAAGCTGAGTGTAGAATGGAAATACAGAAATTTCTCCTTGTTTTGAAATGGTTTATGTTTTGATCTATCCATCATGTTGTGTTCCTTAAATGTAATAAATGCCATTGTAATAAAAGTTAAATTCTTGTAATCGTTTTCTTTTTTGTAACAGAATGCTGTACAAAAATTATAAAGCATAGAATTTTTTTTAATTTCATCGTGATATTAAATGATCTTCAAAAAATTCTCTTCGGCGCCGACATCAGAGAAAGTTCATTTTACAAACTACCTAACTAAAATCACGTTAAATTCTATAAAAATGATATAGATTATGATGAATAAAAGGAAGATAGACTTTGCGTTAGATTGTTTTTAAATAACAGTTTTCATTTTTGTATTTCGAGGCAATGCTTGATGTGGAAGGGGGAGGGGGGCATACTGTATGTATCTAAGGTTGAGCATCCATTTTAGTGTAATTAGGAAAGAAAAGAATTGCTTCCAAAAAAAGTAATGAACGCCACGGAAAACAATTTAAAATGGAAAATCAAAATATTTATATACATGCAGTACGTATACATGTACACAAAATGTCTTTGATGATGTCTACCATCATAGAAAATTTTTGAAAAAAAACTAATCCATCCCCCCCCTCTCTCCCCTTTCAGGGGGGGGGGGGGGGGGGGGGGTTGACCCTGTCTATAAATCAACACAGTTCTCTCAGCTATCGAATTTTCACTGTGGTCAATTTCTAAATTTCGCGGTTCACGTGCACAAGCGGCACTTACACGTCTATCATCATGTAAATTATAAGAATTTACTGTCTGACAGTGGTCTTCTGATGTTTTCATAACTTCCATCATAAGAGTGAAAAGAAATATAAACACAAGAGTCATCTCCTATGCACAAAATGCAAGTGTTATCTTATGCTAAAAGAGCATTTATGTCATTTCACTTAAAAAAAAACAACTTAATGTCTTATCACAATTAATGTTACAAATGAATTCCTCACATCCTATGAAGCACAAAATGCAAGTGTTATCTTATGCTAAAAGAGCATTTATGTCATTTCACTTAAAAAAAAAACAAAAGCAAATGCCTTATCACAATTAATGTTACAAATGAATTCCTCACATCCTATGAAAGAGTTAAGAATTACACATACGATCACATTTCCATAGAAAAATGCATGAAGCGATCCAATCCTACGCATTCTCTGTGAAATCCAATGTTGGTCACATACACAATTGAAATTCCTGAACTCACTGATATAATGCACAAAATGCAAGTGTTATCTTATGCTAAAAGAGCATTTATGTCATTACACTTAAAAAAAAAAGGCAATTGTCTTATCACAATCAATGTTACAAATGAATTCCTCACATCCTATGAAAGAATTAAAAATAACACACACGATCACATTTCCATAGAAAAATGCATGAAGCGATCCAATCCTACGCATTCTCTGTGAAATCCAACGTTGGTCACATACACAATTGAAATTCCTGAACTCACTGATATAATGCACAAAATGCAAGTGTTATCTTATGCTAAAAGAGCATTTATGTCATTTCACTTAAAAAAAAAAAAAGCAAATGTGTTATCACAATTAATATGCACAACACAACAATGAACATTAGACATATTCTTAGAAATAATAAATGCAATAACAAATAAAGCTCATAACAATAATATGATTAACAAAAACTCATAACTATGACAAATAACTAAAAATCTCAACTAAAGCAAATAACTAAAGCTCATAACTATAATAAAAAATATAAAACTCATAACTATAACAAATAACTAAACTCATAACAGCTAATTAAAATTCATAACAATAACAACTAACTAACACTCAGAACAATAACAAATAATTAAAAATCACAACAAAAGCAAATAACTTAAGCTCGTAACAACTAAAACTCATAACTGCCACAATAACAAATAACTGAAACTCATAACAATGTCAACAAATAAAAATATTAAAAACATTATATGTAACAATTAACAAATAAAACATGAAAATTAACAACTTTTACAACCCTCATAAACAAATAAACTATAATAACAACCTAATAAGCAAATAATATTAATAAATCCTAATGAACAAAAAAAAAAAAAACAACAACAAATACTAACATAGGAAACAAAATAAACAAAAAGTAATGTAAGAACTAAAATAACAAAGAGACCTAATCAAAGAAATACAAAAAAAACCTCCACTCCAGCGTTGTTGGCATGTTGTTCCAATGCAATATGCCCAGCCTGCTATAAGTCCTCCAACGATGAAGAGCCTGCCATCTCCAAATCCTTATTCCACCATCTCCAACGATGACATCCCTGCAAAGAGAGAACAGAGAAGATTAGACAAAGAGAAAACAACAGAACAAAAAACAAAAGGAAAGAACTACTATAAAAAATGTGTTGAGAGTGGGGGAGGGGAGGGAAATGTTAGTACTAATTAGTTAGAGTGCAAAAATGATAATGAAACCAACTCACCTCTGCTTTTCCTTAACAACTTAGGAATACCTCCATTCCAGTGTTGTTGGCATGCTGTTCCAATCCAATGTGCTCAGCCTGCTATAAGTCCTCCAATGATGAAGAGCCAGAAGTCTCCAAATCCTTATTCCACCATCTCCAACGACGAAGTGCCAGCCACACCCAACTCCACCATCTCCAACAATGACATCCCGGCAAAGAGAGAACAGAGAAGATTAGACAAAGAAAAAACAACAGAAGAAAAAAAACAGAAAGAAAGAAATACTACAAAAAAATGTGTTGAGAGTGGGGGAGAGTAGGGAAATGTTAGTACTAATTAGTAAGAGCGCACAAATGATAATGAAACCAACTCACCTCTGCTTTTCCTTAACAACTAAGAAATACCTCCACTCCAGCGCTGTTGGCATGCTGTTCCAATCCAATGTGCCCAGCCTGCTATAAGTCCTCCAATGATGAAGAGCCAGAAGTCTCCAAATCCTTATTCCACCATCTCCAACGACAAAGTGCCAGCCACACCCAACTCCACTATCTCCAACGACGACATCCCGGCAAAAGAGAGAACAGAGAAGATTAGACAAAGAAAAAACAACAGAACAAAAAACAAAAGGAAAGAACTATTATAAAAAATATGTTGAGAGTGAGAGAGGGGAGGGAAATGTTAGTACTAATTAGTTAGAGTGCAAAAATGATAATAAAACCATCTCACCTCTGCTTTTCCTTAACAACTTAGCAATACCTCCACTCCAGCGCTTTTGGCATGCAGTTTCAATCCAATGTGCCCAGCCTGCTATAAGTCCTCCAATGATGAAGAGCCAGCCGTCTCCAAATCCTTATTCCACCATCTTAAGTAAGGCAAAGTCATACAATTAACTAACAAAAAGTGTACATCCAAAAATACAACATTTATGCAATTTTGATCTGATATTTTGGAATAGACCTATATAAAAACTTCGAACTAGTTCATCATCATGAAAATATAATTAAAATTCAGCATCTGAAGTAAGTCTGGGAGTTTTCATCCCTTGATGATTCATTTGTGCAAGTTTGGTTTATATAAGCCTTATAGTTTCTTGGTAATCCTCATGGAAAAGTGAACTGCCTATGTAGGCAGTTATTTAAGGCAGTTGCAGTTTGGTTTGTAGTTACTCTTTAGTAGCTGCTAGGGCTTTGGGAGTTAACAGTTTTCCTTAGCAGTTTTTAAGCAGTTATATCTTAGCTGCATATGCTTGAGGACAAGACAGTTTTCCTAAGCAGTTTTGTTAGCAGTTCAAAGTAGTTTCCTTGTATAATTTGATTGGGTTTAAAAGAAATTTTAATGTTGGGCTCAATGTTCCAACAAATATAATCAACAGGAACCTAAAAACTGCCCGCCAAAATTGAATTCTTGGCTGCCATGTTGTATTGTTGGACAAAATTAGACCTGCACCTTTATCATTTTCACCAGATTCATTATCTGGAAAATGTACGTCGAATTCAGCATAGAAGCAAATTCATTAGTGTGCATCCTAAGATGTATCATCCATGCATGTTTGCTCAACATTATGAGGGCTCATAGTTACTTGGAAATGAAACCTGTATAAAAAACAAACCTTTTCACTAATCCAGAAAATGTAGATCAGATTAAGCATCCTAAGCAAGTATGGTAGTATGCAATCTAAGATGTATCATCCATGCAAGTTTAGTCATTATAGGGTTCATAGTAACGTGGAAATGAAACCTGCACCACAAAATTTAATATGTTCACTCATCCAAAAAATGTAGGTCAGAGTCACCATCTGAGGCAAGTCTGGTTGTATTTATCCTAAGATGTATCATCCATGCAAGTTTGGTCATTATAGGGTTCATTAAGTAACTTGGAAATGAAAACTGCACTAAAAGTTTTAACCTGTTCACTCATCCAGAAAATGTAGGTCAGATTCAGCATCCGAAGCATGTCTGGTGGTATGCATCCTTAAGTGTATAATCCATGCTAGTTTGGTCATTATAGTTCCCATGGTGACTTGGAAATGAGACCTGCACCAAAAAACATTAACCCGTTCACTCATGCGGAAAATGTAGGACAGATTCGGCATCCAAAGCAAGCCTGGTAGTGTGCATCCTTGGATGTATCATCCATGCAAGTTTTGTCAACCTAGGGCTTATAGTTACTTGGAAATGAGCTAGACCTATATATACACCAAAAACTGCACAAAAAATGTTAACCTGCTCCTAAAAACATTAACTTGGTCATTCCTTTGCTGAAATTGCAGCATATCTGAAACCTTCTGGTACAATGAAACACACTAGAAGCATGTTCCATGCATGTATGATCAATATAGGGCATAGAACTTTACTTACAAAGAAAAAAGTTCCAAAAACCTTATCCATTTGTTTTACCGGCTCTGCTTAATTACCCTTCCTCGATAAAACTCAGTTTGTGGCCGTTAAATCATCATTAATGGCCGCAAATACCAAATTAGAAGATGGTTATTCCTTATAAATTATCCCACACTCCCATTTCCAACTATCTGATGCATTGATGTCCCTTAGAACTGTCCAAACAGGACAAAATACCCCCGCTGGTTTTTTTCAGAAGTAAGTTTTTCCGTAATAAAGATATGTATCAAACATGAATTATAAAATTTTTCTTCCAGTGACCTTGAAGTTCCCCAAATGACCTTGGGTCAGGGTCACGACACACCCTTGGGTCATGGGCAATCTTTGTGTGAATTGACAACCTACCAAGTTTATCCATAAGAAAGATATTGACAGGACAAGAATTATGAATTTTTTCTTCCAGTGACCTTGAACTTCCCCAAATGACCTTGGGTCAAGGTCACGACACACCCTTGGGTCATGGGCAATCTTTGTGTGAAATGAGAACCTACCAAGTTTATCCATAAGAAAGATATGGACCGGACACGATTGCACAGACAAACGGACAGACGGACAGACGGACGGTCAGACAGACGGACAGACAGACAAGGTAATTCCTAAATACCCCCCAAACTTCGTTTGCAGGGGGTATAACTATCTGATACATTGATGTCCCTTAGACAGGCATACCCAACAAACTAGACAGTGACCTGATGTTTATACACGTATGTACTAGTATTTCATTGTGAAATAAAATTGTATACCTGGTATTTTGATTTTTAAAATATTGTCTTATAGATTTAAATTACTAGATGTTAGGATGAAGTGATCACAAATTAACTGGGTACATTTTACCATGGTTTCAAGTTTATTGAGAATTGAACTGTTTCAGAGACTTAAAATTCTTGTTGAACATTCAAAATAGTGTTATAATCAAATCATCCATCCATTCTCTGAAGCAAGTCTAGTAATGAATGTCCATCCTTAGATGCATTAACTAGAGGCAAGTTTAGTCACCATATTAAAGCTATAATAGTTATTTGGGAATGGACTTTCTTTAAAGATTTTAACTTAATCACATAGGTCGATCAGGTTCCCTATCTGGAGCAAGCCTGATTGTGTACATCCCTATTAGGCTATAAAAAAATATTATCTTGGTTCTCAGGCCCTCCCTCATCTCTTTTAAGGGTGCCTCATTGACCCTTTTTATTGCTAAATCAATAAAATAAAATCAACAAATCACCTCCCTCATCATTTTCTTAGGTTTTGTACAATGTAAAAAGCTGCCTCATCAGTTTTGGGGGCAATAAAAAGTAAAAAAAAAAATGCCACCCTCCCTCATAATATTTCTTGAAAAAAGGCCTGAGAACCAAGGAATTAATTTTACATGGCCTTAGCATCACTCAAGCATGCTTTTTTAAAAAACTGCATGGGCCGGCCTGTTTTTCTTTACAAGATAAAAATATAAAAAATTTATGACCACAACAGACAATGGACAAATTTTGATCAGAAAAGCTCACTTGAAGGCTCAGGTGAGCTAAAAAGTGAATCCATATAACTTAATTGGGAATTTTCGCAAATTATTGCCTTAATTACTAGTATTCAGTTCTGTTATGTCTCTTGAGAATTATATTTTTTCTTTTATGGTATCATATGTAAAACTTTTATCCCCTATTATGGTCCTACCCAACCTCTAGATCTATGATTTGAAGAATTTAGAATTTATAATACCCCTTGAAGCTTTCAAAATTTGCTGTTTTCAGTTAGGTTGGTTCTTAACATTTTAAAAGTTTTCCCAAAATGTTTCATTAATCTTCACATTTAAGCATTAGTAAGTCTTAATTAAAGAATCCTAATTTTGTTTTAAAAGAATTTGATAATAATAATTTAATGTATTGCTTTACTGCACACATAATAAACTATTACTCAGTAAGAAAATTTTATTGCTTAAAAGTGTTCAAAGATGAGCAAAGGAGCAAATGGGTTTTTTTTATATTCAGCTTAAGGTTGACTTTTTGAATTCCCTGACTAAAAATATTAATTAGTAGTATATACTTGCAATTTCATTCCAATATTAAAACCATGTTTGTGGAAAAAAACTCAATTAATAGCTAAATTAATCTATTTTGGATAAACCAGAGAAAGAAATTATGACCATAGTGTACTCTTTGTTATCTTCATATGGCTGTAAGAAAGCCCCCCCCCCTTATTAATTTTGCTGATATATATTATATTATACTTCATGTAAAATTGGTTGAATCTGATTGGTCGAAAAACATTTGTATAAAAACACTACTACCCGCTGAATCATGAAGCCACGCCCTCCAGCGTAGCAACAGTCAGCATTGCTTGACGACGGGTGGTATTCCAAAAAATAGCGACTGCGTAGAATTTATGCGCGCACTGTTCACTGTTATATGTATTTGTATAAAACATTCAGTATAATTAATATAATAAATATTGCATGTAGTTGATTGTAACATTGAAAATTTTCACCCCTCGAAAACCATTGTCAACCTCGGCTGCGCCTCGGTTGACAATGGATTTCTTGTGGTGAAAATTTCAATGTTACACCCAACTACATGCAATATTTATATAATATTATATTATAGAAACATACTATTAATAGTTCTGAAACATGTAGCAATAGTAATACATTATATATTGCTACTATATGTTTTACTCCCTCAGTTAAAACGCTTGATGACCTTTTCTGTATTTTTAGTTGGTTGATATTGCCCCCGCCCCGGTTAAATGATTTGATATGGGTCTGACCTTCATATTCCAAGTAACTGCCAAGAACAATTAAAACAGTGACGATTTTGTTCACTTTGTAACTGCCATGTAATCTTACCTGCTGAGGTCTGCAGAGAAACATTTCTCTTGGGATCGCTGCTCGAATGAAGAGAGCATTTCCCATTTCACCTCATCGTCCAGCACGTACATCTGATAAATAAGGAAAAATCATTTAAACATTGGCATACTCTCTTGTGTTCACAGTATACTGATAAACTCAGTCTCACAAGTTTAGAACCAAAAAAAGCTATCAAACTTGCACTTTTACTTTAGAACAATACAAAATGCATTTATTTCAAGACAACTCACCTGGAGTAAAATTTTTTAAAAATCCATGTCACAAAGGATTCGAAAGAAACTTCTCACACGCACATTCAGCGGGGCTACATTCAAACGACAGAACAACAAAAAATTCCCACCAAAATGAACACGTGACCGAAGATCAAACGATGAAAGTGCACCCAATGAAAAGCAAGGTACGTCAATTGATATATTCTATTTATAGCATCAAGGTGACCAGACCTAATTGTGAGTAATGCTCTCTTTCACACTCGAAAGAGGGTCCACCTTACTTAAATTTCTTTATTTAGTTTGAATCACATTTTATTTTTAGCACATCTGATACGATTTTTTTAAGTAATAGCAGGGACCTATTTACTATAATTTAGTATATAGGTCCCTGGTAATAGTATTATTTTATTTATTCAATTTACATTGACATTCTTACAAATTATCTTAATCCCTTTCTGCAAATATATACATTATATAGGCATTGAAAATTGGGGTGTTTTTGTTGGTTTATAGCCCCCCCCCCCCACTTTCAATTTGCTAATTGCGCGTTCGTTACTGCTATCTGAAAATTGAGCGGTTGCTAGTGGAAAAAAATGGACAAATTGTAAGTATTTTTCTTCGCTGGCTCAACAAAATGGTCAATAATTCAATTATCAAAGTTTAGCTGCTTGGTATTTCACCCTTACGGAACGTTACATACATTTTGAAACTAACATGTATATTTAGAATTTTAATGAATTGAAGGATTGCTGATATATAAGACGAAAACTGTCGAAAGCGTTGGACACATTTACATGCACGTGAGAAATATATTAAAATTTCGTCAAAACTTTTAAATATTTGATAAAAATGAATCGACAGTTCGTTGTGTACACTATTTGTAAATATTATTGGTTATTTTATATCATTGTCCGCTTTCATGGGTTTCTTACAAGCTAGAGCGTTTTTATTAAGAGAATCTTGTGTTACGGCTACTATTAGACAACGGCACCGGTTACTATTTGAATAGGTTTAAGTTTTCAAATTTCATGAAATCACATCTTCAATTTACATATGCAATTATAGTTCCTTAAGAAAACTATATATATACCGTATATTCTTTCTTAATGATTGACTTGTCGTGTATGTTACTTTCGATCATATAATGACAAATTAATCGTATAGAATAGAATAGGATAGAATAGAATAGAATAGAATAGATTTATTCCAGATCAGGGCCCTTGTGGGCATATTACATACATGATTATTAAACAGAGCATATAATAGTTATCTATGTACAATGTATGTTGTAGTGGAGTTTGTATGTACCGGTATACATATGTACCCTGTACACATAGGCTTTGGAACAGGGAGAGGCTAAGCCTTCCCATTTTTTTTTTTTTTTTTTTTTTTGCAAAGATACAGACATAATATAGGCACTGAAAACTTGGGCTAATCTTTTTTTCATTGGACCAGGTGTACCCCCCCCCCCCCATCTTTCAATTTGCTTCCGACGTCTATGGCACATGCACACACACACAACTGTTTTGTGTTAGCCATTAAATCATGTGACCATTCAATTTATTATATTCCAGCTATGTTATTATGCCAGATTGATTAAATTTACGATTTGGAATTTTAAAAAATCATAATTATCGATTCACAAACCACGAGAGATTATTTGTCTCAAATATTTACGCAACCCACCTCTACAAATCCAAACATAAACCTACAAATTAGCAATCTCTATATCTGATTTTTAAAAAAATATGAATTGAAAAATGAATAAAGCTCACATAAAGTTATAAAGTTTTGCTGTCCAACGTCGATAATTACTCAAGTACAAATTTTAATGAAAATATATTAAGTCAATTTACAAGAAATTCGACAGTAAAAAGAAGTGGAAAACATTAATGTAAAAACCACGCTTTCTTTCGTGGCGGGGGGGGGGCGGTTTGTCTTTTCTTACCTATATAATTTAAAGAACTCTTAAAAGCCTAATGGGGCGAGGGGGTGGGGGTGGCGGTGATGTTTTGAATATTGCATGTTAGTCGTTCAACGAACCAATGCATCACCGTACTTCGAAAAAGAAATATGGAATTAGAAATATTTGACAAAGCTTATAAACTTTAACTTTACTAGCTATTATACATGTTTAAGTATACATGTAGGCTACAAAAATCCCCCAAAACTCTAATTTAAGAAAGGTTTTAAAGAAATGATTGTGTTATAGATAAGTTTAAACTTTAGATTTAAACTTTTAATGTAACACATAACCTTTACTTTCTAAAATGTTCATTGAAAGGCCTGTTGATTTTCTGCCAAGCATAACTTTTACTATATTGAAAATTTTCATTGAAGTCCCCCTTTTTTATTGCAGTATAGTCAAAGAAGGGTAGGCGGTAGCGCGTGAGAAAAAATGATACTGAAAGAAGTTTGACAATTTTCCTTTTTTTCCATGTCAGCCTTTTTAAAACTAGATTTGAATTTTTCTGCCCCCTCCCCCTCCCCCTTTCAAAATCGAAGTTACACCCCTGAGTTAAGATGGTAAAAGTCAACTACATATATAGACATCTTATTTCACATGCAAATTGTGATATTTAAAATGTATATTTTAGACATTTGCTGCCATAATTTCAAATAGCAGCCGATGCGATGTTTTCAGTTATTAACCGGTGCAATATATGCTAAGACCCTGATTGCAACCGTAACTTTAAAAAATCGTGTTTTATCCAAAAATTTCTTTTAAAATACACTATTCAATTTTTAAAAATTATTTCCAGTATTATTATAGATTGACGCATTTTCAAATACCAAAATACCCACAATCTGAATAATAGATGATATAAACAAGCATGAAAACTGGGTATTTATTGACTTAAGATTTGGTACAGGCTTCGGAAATTTTACTAATTCTAAATTATTAGAGGGCTATTCTGCAAATTACACATGACAACATCTATAGAAATACCTTACTTGTTCCGTGCACCCGGACTTTTCAGAGACTATCTTGATTTGGGGTCATAATTTCACTGTTTTACAACTTGTTCTAAGAGTTTTCAACATATTTATTTCTGCTAGCAGCCGTACAATTTTCGAATAGCAACATTGAACGCGGTTTTGTTCCGATAGCAGCCGTTTAGGTACTACACCGTGTAATATGTTAATTATTTTGATTCTTATTTAATTTTGAAATCCTGTTTCAATATGTCTATAGATTACGATATTCCAGATTAATATATTTTAGGTTTATTTTCACTCTTTATTTTTTAATTGCTTTTGGTCAATACGATGATTTAGCCACCCTTGAAGACGATGGAGTACAACAAAATTCCGTGTTCGATTAAATTAAAATACTTCAAGGGTAGTTAATTCATCGCATCGTATGACAAAACATGATTTGGAAGGTCTTATACAATAATGCAAATGTCAAATTTGAATATCATACTTTAATTTAATTCCTTCACCAAAATTATATTTTTTGGAAAGTTGGTCAAACTTCTGTTCAGGGTCAAGTCGTATCTTTTATGACCAAGATTACTGTATGTTTTCGTGACAGGCAGACTGACAAACGAATGATATTAAACGTTCCCACGTTTCCGCAAAAAGCGGGGAGCAAATATGTACTCCACATGTACATAGAAAAAAATTCCGATATGGATCGGGTTCGATATCATTGTTATTTAGACAAAATTCTACTTTCGTTTTCAAAAGTTCCAGTAAGTTGGAGTAACTGGAGGCCTCCTGACTGGCGTGAGAATAAGGCAGACAGGTAACGTATTGCAGAAACTTAACTTAAAAGAAATAGATTCAGAGGAGACGAAGAACTTTATTTATTAATTTAACATTTCATACCTGTCAACATGGCCAAAATTTTTGGGGGGGGAAAAAGGGACGACCTTTGGCAAATACAAAAAATGGATTTCACCATTTATAGAACAAAAATAAACAACTTACACAAGATAAAACTATATTAGTAATATTAACATTATCATTAAATCATAATTTTTTTGTTTATTCATACATTGTTTAGAAACTTGTACAATGTGATTTAATTTTGAAATTATAATAATTTATATTCACTGTCTATTCTGTCTTTATAAGAGCATCATTTATATACTATTATGGCAAATGGTGTAGTTTAACTTGGAATTAAAAAAATTTAAAAAGGTTCTGCAGACAGTCTGAGTTTCCAGCTTGCAATAGGTGTATGAATGGATTGTTCTACAAATTAAAAATATGATTTTATCCGGATTTAAAGATCTGAAAATGAAATAATTTTCAAAACTTCATGGTTATATTCTTAAAATAATGTTTTATCTAGTATAAATGAAATACATGAACCCTGTATTTTTTCTTTTAATCTCATAACATATATCAGAATTTTTAAATATAATACTTTATTTTGAAATTTTTTAAAGTGCTAATTTTATATTCTTATTTAAAAATTATTACCCTGTTTAGCTTTGTAAATTTAAAGAAGTCATCTAAAACACTGTCTTGTTGCTCTGTAGTTTCGGGGTGTTATATGCTGGTGTTGATGCAGGATTTATTAAGACATTAATTAAAATCTATGGGGGAAATCTCCAGACTCTTCATTTATTAGCTTTCATGAAAATGTTTCCCTCTCCTTGTTAAAAAAAAACGAGTACTGTAGCTACATCTTTTCCCGATCACTGTATTGTTTGTGGAGATATCGTTTTTTTCTTAGGATGTACTTGTTAACTTATTTGCAGCAAAGTATTAAGTACTTCCATATCGTTATTTCCCTCATGTTCTGTAAAAAAAATTCACATCTGGCATATCTGTCTTTGAAAATATACACTTTTATTAGAATAAGGAGCAATTACAACGAATTTCATTGCTAGCACAGTTGACACCTTGTTGATTACCTGTTATCAGTGGCAATAAACAGATTAGCTACCGATAAACATGCATGGACTCCATTTTTGTGTTGACTAGTCGGTATTTTACAACCCAAATAGGTAAAAAAAGGGGGTTTTTTTAAAATGGTAGAAAACATTAAAGAAAAATTCGGTGGGGGGGTAATGGTTTAAAAAATTTAATTTTATAAAATTAGATTGAATATGCGATTTTTAAAATTGGCTTCCTAAGCCAAGTTACTAGCAGTTTCTATAGTGTATATATAGCACAGCTCATGCACTTTTTGCTCGATAATTTTTCAACCCATAGTACAGAATAATAAACAAGGATTTAATCCAATTAACCCCAGATACCCCTTCCCGATAAATGCGGCTATATCCTGTTATTTGCAACGCGTTGCATACAAGTTTTTAAAGAAAATAATTGAAATAACGTATACCATCCTTTTCAAAATTAAAATTTATTAGGTATAATTGAGAAAATAAAGCAAATGATAAGGAAATGTTTTTAAAGGGGTCTAAGAATAATTAAAATTACAAGTATGAAACAGATTTATATATTAATTCTCTGATTCTGGAAAACTTGCATGCAACGCTCCATAGTAAAAAGATCGATTTCTCCATAGAGCGTTGCAAATAACAGGAGTATATATAGGGGAAATTTATTTTCCTGATATTAAACTATATAAGAGTACATAAAGGGGGAAATTCCCCCCGGGGAAAAGGGTTTTTGGGGGGTTATTAAAAAAAGGGGCTTGGGTTTTTGGGGGGAAAAAGATAAAAATATAGACATTTTCAAAAAGGTTTTATTTGCATACGTTGCACGCAGCGCTCCATATAAAATGTTGATTTCTCCATAGAGCGTTGCAAATAACAGGAGTATATATAGGGCACGGATTTTATTTACCTGCTATTAAAACTAATTAAGAGTACATAAAAGGGAAG
>NW_026918756.1:0-149824 GCF_032062105.1 Saccostrea cuccullata | reverse complement strand
GTCTAACATTTTATTGTTACATGTAGTTCATTGAGTACATGTAAATAAATTTTAGAATACGATTTTGTTTGTAATAATTCAACGATTCAAAAATTTTTTACAATGGTAAGGAGCAGCTGTCACTATTTTCCTTGTGAATTGAAAGTCGGTTTTGAACTTAAATTTTTTATCTTCCACGGGCCTTATAGGTCAACTGATCTAACAACTTTCCAACAACTGAATTTGATTTGACTATATTAAACCAAAAGCCTTGAAATTCACAATTTAGAAAGAGGTCTTTGTTTATCATAATTATACACTTAGCATGCTTTTTTTGGTACTTAATACCCAAAGGCAGATCAGAGTAACAGAGAGAAAATGCATTTTCACTTTATAACCACCAGTTGTGCACACCAACCCAGAGGAGCCAGACCCTGGGGCCACATATTTTAAAATTTAGAAACGTTTATAAATTTCATATCATCAGAAATGGATGATTAATATCAAAAAGCAGATTTCAAAGTATTGCTTTATTTTCAGATTATGTACCCCCCCCCCCGCGTCTGCAGAACCCCAACGCAAGGGCCCTGAAATTAACCATTTTGGAAGAGGCATCTTTTTTCATCATAAATATATATTTAGATAATTGGCATTATACCAAAGAGCAAATGAAAAGATTTCCAGGAGCATACACGTGATAGGAGAAGATTTTTGAAGAATTTATGCATTTTCACTATTTAATCAACAGAGCCCCGCCCTAACATCAGAACCCCTGACCCTGGGCCATGAAATTCATAATATTGGATCTGTCATAATGTTGTTCTTATTGTATTTTTTTTCTGTTAAAAACAAAAACTTATCAGTTCACATTGTCAGGATCTGTGCAATTGTTCTATATTGTACCTTAACAGGTTCCCAAGGATTGGGGCTGAAAATCGAACCACAAAATACTGCGACTAAAAATTATTAATAAGATACGAAACTTCCTTTCTATATTCTGCATATACCCGCATCCCAACACGATCGTCCTTTCTCCACCGTTCATCATCAAAGCGGCCTTGTGGTAGGGCGCTCGCTTTATGATCGTCAGTCGTTAACGATAAGTCGCTATAACGTAAGGGAAGTCCGTAACAAAGTTATATTTTCCTACGTGTCTTTTAATTGAGACCATAAATTCGAGGCCCCTTTTCACAAAAGAAAAAATCCAAAATGATGTATCCAAAATAAATAGTTAAATTCTCTGATATGCATATGCCTGGTATATAATGGTAAGGTTAATTTTCAATTTATTCTAAATGTGCAGTATGAACATTAATAAATTGTGGGTTAGATGTAGGTACCCAGTTCATATGTAAAACAAGTAAATCTCATTAGTTGTGGAAGTACCGCGCTGATATTAAGGTATCATAAAGATAATTGACCAATGAAAATGAAGGTTTTAGTTCCTAATGTATAACATTATAATTTTTTTCTTTGAATTTTCCTTCCAGTCTATTCATTTTACGATATTGTTCACTGTGCCCGGTGCAATTTTACATACTTTGTAAATAAATGAAGGTTTATGTCAGGAACTATATCTTCAGAACAAATATGAAGCTACTTCTTGGTGACAGAAGTTTAGCTTTAAAAAAAGGATCTGCTTCCGTTAATTTATTTGCTACATGTAGTTTTATTAGGGTATATCAATTGGTGATTAAGATTATTTGCATTCTGTTATTCAAGAAAATTCACTGAAAGTTTAAAAATAGATCAATAAATAAATAAAGATGTACACGTACAAGAAAAAAATATCTAAGAAACTGAAAAAAAACTTTTTAATTATTTAAATCAATAAATTTGATGGGAGAAGAAAATTTCCTGGAAAATTCTCATAAATTTTCTCATGACTTTTACATTTAATCAAAAGTTCTTAATTCTTAGTGCTAAAATTAGAATGTGTCAGATTTTAATGCAACTCGACCTTTTGACCAGGAAACTTTTTTCTCATATATTTATATAGAAACTAAAGCTACATGTAGTAATTACGTGCAACTTAATTTACGGTAAGCTGTCTGAGTGACCTTGTAAGGGGAGTTCATATAATTCAGATAAATCTTCATTTTATTGTAGATAGATGATTTATTGCTTGTTGTTTAACGTCCTCTCAAGAATTTTTCACACATATGGAGACGTCATCGTACGCCGGTGAAGAGCTTCAAATTTAGATTTATACTTGACACTCAGGGCCATTCAGCAGTAGGGTTCTTTAACGTGCCAACGCCTACTGCGACATGAAACCTACATTTTTAAGGTCATACCAGAAAGACTCGTGGCTTTCACTTCTAATGCCGAGCGTTTAGCAAAGGAACAGTCACTATCTATGTTCACATCTTAGTTTGACGCGGCGCCGCGAACGAGAATAGAACCCGATCCTCACGTATTATATTGTAGATGTAGAGATCTAAATTTTAAGCACAACTGCTGTGTTCATTGATATCGATAAACGTCGTTATGGAAGGCAACTAAATTTAAGATAAAATGATGTAGAAATCTAGAAATTACTTATTTTACACACTAAAACAAGTAGATTAATTTACTCAAGGGATTTCCTCTTCTAATTGAAGAATTCTTCCTCTTTCCTGAACATAATGTGAAAATGGCTTCTTATAGTTGGAGGTAAGTATAAAAATGAGATTTGTATATTTTATAATGAATATGATTATAACCAAGCATTTCTTAAGATTCTAAACTATAATGATGTAAATCTTGAGAACTGTTGGAAAGTAAAAATGATTACGACCTGTATACTTAGGCCTTGATACACATTAACGCAATAGTTATTTGTATCATATACCGCCAGTATATACCTAAAATGAAAAAAACAAAATTTTAAACTATTGCCCTGTCTCTAATTATTATTGGATTCAAGTTTCACAAGTTTCAATCTTTTTTTAACAGTGATTTGGGTATCCAGCATTTATCCAAGTCTTTGTTTGTAGGACTGTGTCACAAAGTGGGGACATCTCAACAAGTGACCATGAGGAGAGAACTGCTAGACATGGACGAGATGGTGAAAAATCAAGTAATTTTTACAAGTGAAAAAAAGATAACGATGATAAGTGGCAGTTTTAAGGAAGGATTCAGGCTAATGGAGTCAGATATAGACTTGATGATCTGGCGAAAAGACCACAATATAATCTGGGACTTGGACCAGGGGCCCGTTTCACTAAAAGGCGTAAGATACGACCAAACTTAAGTTAGGCCTCGGGGCGTACGCCAAAATTTAGTCCGGCGTAAATTGCGTTTCACTAAAAGGCGTACGCCTGACCGTAAATACTAGTATCGGACTAAGTTAAGGCCAGACTTACGTCCTTGACAACGAGCTTATGCACATGCGCATACATATCATAAAGAGAGAGAGAGAGAGGGGGGGGGGGAGAAAGAGAAGAGAGAGAGAAATTTGTTTAATATTCATTGAAAAGATGTATGGAAAAGATCACATATTCTTCTTTATTATTTATTGCAATATTTGTTTTGATGTCTATAATAAAAACTTAAAAGCGTTGAAACATATTTAGATTGAAAATATATCGTAGATTGAATTATGTTGAAAGGAATACATTCGCAACTGTGTTTTGTAGTGAAATAAAGAATTTAAGAAACCCTCTCTCTCTCTCTCTCTCTCTCTCTCTCTCTCTGATCTGTCATGTTGATTTCCATAGCGTTTTCTTAAATAATGTGAATTTCGTAACAAACAAACATGTAAATATCGATATTGTCGTCTGCAATATTCGCTATTGACTCTGCACAATCAAAATGTCTTCGGAGAGTAAAAAACGTAAGCTAAACTGGACTGATGATGAAATGAAAATTCTAACATCTTGTGTAATTGAAAACAAAGATGTATTATTTGCAAAACTGTCGTCATCAGTGACAAACGAGAAAAAGAAAGCTGTATGGGAAGACATCACAAAGCAGTAAGCATTTAGGTTTTTAAAATAACGATCAACAAAAATATAATAACATCTCCGATTTGATTACATACAATTTGTTCATGTCTACATGTTACATATAATGTATATTTATGGTCAAAAACCTAACTAAATTGGCAAAAATAGGAATGTTATTTAGGCTTTGTGTATTTTTATATATTTTTTTAATTTCTAACAAAAAATATACAAATGAAAGTAGACTGGGGATTCAAAAATATATTTAGTGTTAAAATTTTACTGCAGAATAAATTCTTCTTCTGCCTTGTGCAAGAGGGAAACAGAAGAAATAAAAAAGAAATGGAAAGATGCAAAATCCATTGTAAAGAAGAAAGAAGCCAGTAGAAAATACCAGACGAAGAGAACGGGCGGAGGGCCTCCCCCGGAATCTGTATTCAAGGCATGGGAACTTGACGTATGTGTTTTCTAATATTTACCTAAAATTGATATAATTATATGTACTATGTATTAAAAAAAACGTTTCGATCGTTGCTAAGATGAGTTTCCGATACTGACATAATTATTTTTTCATGAATGTTTCGCACCGTTTATTATTTTAATAAATTGAAAAAGGCAGCAACTATTTTTTTTGTTTTTATTGCTAGATTTTGTCAATTATACCGGATGAACTTATCTCTGGGATTGACGGAGGGGTTGATACTGCCTTTGCCAGTAATTCTGAAACAAGTATGTATAAATACATGGTACATGCATCTGCATTGTAAACATACGTTCACTACATGTATTTTTATAACCTCATAATGTTGCCTTCCCGACTTTTGCTTCATATACTATTTGATTTTCCATGCTTTGTATATTTAATATTATTGTAGTATACAGTAGTTATAGCATAAAAAATTGAAATATATGATATCTAAATACTAGTATTTCTTTGTAACAGATAGCTTAGCCTCATCATGCACTGCAGTCACATCGGAAATTTCCGCTGGAATTCCATCCTTGATTGGTTTGTATAATTATACATATTATATAATAAACTTATAAAATTTTAAATCATAAAAATTATTATAATAGATTGTCAAAAATTTGATATGCATCTTCTTCACACGCGGAACACATAAGTGTGTAGATTTGAAATATTGATTTTTTTTTTCAAATTAAAAAATGTATGTTTGTACATGTATATAGTAGAAGAAGTTGACGTTCCGGAAGAAGCTCCAAGTGTACATGTGTCCGGGCCTTCCACCGACACATTCTTTGCTTCAACTCTGTATGGATCTAAACGTAAAGGTAAAAAAGAAACAATGCCAACGCTATGAAAATGAATTAAAAATGTATTAAACATTCCTTCAGTTTTAATTTTTCGCGTAATTTTACGTTTGTTAAGAAAAAAAAACCCTAGTGAACTGTTTCAACTTCATTCATGCACTTTTAACTATTCATATTACACATATGATTTTATTTGATTTCTTCTGTTTCAATTGACATTGTTCTGATTATAAAACTTTTCATTAAAAATGAAGACACGGCCAGCGACCCCGACGCTGAGTTTATGCTGAATTTGATAGGAGTAAAGAAGAGAAGAGCCATCGCAGAGGAGAGAAAAGCAGCTGCCCTAGAGAGAATAGCGGCGGCATTTGAAAACAAATTTGGCATTTAATAAATTTGAACACAAAATGATAAAGTAGTCATGTTTTTTATTACAATGTAAGTGTGTGATTTAATGAATAGATGAATTGTTAAAATAAATTTGCAACTTGAATGCGCACATCCTGTGCTCTCCTTGGTGCGTTTGCGTTAAACACGGCATTGTCATTGATGTTCTGTACAACCCCACCCTCAAGTAAGGGGACTTTCTCTGAAACAGCTAAATTATGAAGCCGGATACAGCATTGAATAATTTGAGAACATCTACTTAGTGAAAAGGGGAGTACTCCTCCAGTTCGATGTAAACACCTGCAAAGATTTACTTGAATGTAAATACTGTGGAATCATTAGAATTCTTGGTGGCTCAATTTTCGTGATATTCGTTGGTAGCCCCCCCCCCCCCCCCTCCCCCCAAACCACCACGAATTTACATCTTCATAGGAAATTTAGAAAGAGATATCTTTGTTACTGCATGAAAATGAAAACCGACCCATACACGAAATTACATCTCCACAAATAACCAAAAAAAATCCACAATCTAAGAAATTTGGCCCACAGAATTTTAAATGAATTCACAATAAAATTGTAACAATGTTTATTTATGGTTGCAATAGATATACGTTTTTTTCTCAAATAAAAAAAAATTTAAGGTCGCGTTTATCGTAATGAACGTTTGAAATAAAATATTTGCTTGCAAATATGACATATATAATAAAGATATTTAACGAAAAATTGCGTTTAAATTACCTAAATCTGGATTTTAATACCCCAAACGATTTTTCTATGACAACACGAGTCTTTCCATGGGCATCGTTGTAATTCACTTCGTGTTGATTTGCTGGGGATAAGAATGGCGTTAAGAGCCATTCCTTGAGAGGGTAGCCAGAATCCCCAAGTAACCACCCACCCCCTTCGAGATGTTCCATAACACCTGACAATCCCGAGTTGCTCAAAACGAAAGAGTCGTGAGTTGCCCCGGGAAAACAGGTATTGATTTGAAGAAATCTGAAATAATATCAACCATTTTTTCATCCTTTATGCATATGTAAGCAAACAATTAGCATTCTTATATTTGTTATATTTGTTTGGTTATATTTGGTGCAATAATTTATTTTAAAATTGACAACATTTACATTTTCAAAGGTTGTTATTTCATAAAACCCTTTTGACGATATATTAAATATTTTGATTTTCTCCTGTTGAAGTTTTGGCGTATACAAGGGTATTTCTATTACAAAAAAAAATGATGTGCTCGTATTTATGTTTTAATCAATACCGTTTATACCTCATATTGGAATCTGTTACGGCCTGAATATTTAAGGCATGAAAGTTTTTTCTGCATACAAAAGCAGGCTCCTGTGGTCCACTCATGCCCTTAATTGGTATTAGAGTACCATCGATTGCACCAACGCAATTGGGAAATTTGGCAATGTCATAGAACTCAGATTTTACATGGCGTAATTCATTGGCAGTAACTGGAAACTTAATGTTGTCCACTGTTGTATTTATTGCACTGCACACTGTATAACAATATGATGAATCTGCGTTAAAATCCTTAATGATATATATAAAGAATATTTGAAAAGGAAATGTACAACTGATTAAATGTATTACAGGCATGTGGAAACATGAAGGATAGTGTATACAAACATGTACATATCATTATTATAATTATTATTATCAGTATACCCCATAGTACTTGCAATTGTCACTTTTCTGAAACTGCTAAACCTAATTTCGTGAAACTTTGCAGTTATTGAGAACACATTGTGTAGGCGCATATTACAAAGAAATTCCGCTTCAATTTTTTTCTGGGAATTTCGGTACTTTTTATTACCGGGGGTATATTCATTTTATCTGTACAAAATAAAGACTCAATAATTGCACGGAGTTTTAATACATGTAACGATTACTTTGGAATTATGCCTCATTTTGAATTACTTGTGTGTATTTAATGTGTAACATGCCATTTATTTTGCATGACATTGTCAAATATTAAGAGGGGAGGGGCGTGGGATGTGTTAACTTGCTCACATTTTCTTTTATTATCATTTGTGAATGCAGGGGACAAAATGTTAAAACATTCAAGGGGTCAAATCTCCACATCAACGATGCTACGTGCCTGCAATAATTTTTAATAAAAATAGAGTTAATATCATTTTTAATTTAAAATAATGAAGTATAACAACCTGTGTGTACTACTCGGGATACGGATGATCTGGAAACGCCATGAAGGTCGCCTACTTCCGAAAAGAAGTCTGCCTTTGACAGATATCTTAAGGTGATAATTACCTGTAAGATGTTTATGTGTATCTTTATATATACATGTATAAATAAGTATGCAAATGAAGTTTAATTATATTAATAGGTACATTGTAAAACTCATTATATTTGTCATATCATGTGATTCCATGCGTCAGTATTTGATTATTTATGTGTGGATATTTAAGAAGTATACAATGCTACAGTAAGCATTCACACAATTTATACATGTACCTGAATGTGGGTGGGAATGGCATGACTTTTGTATGTAGGTCGCCTCACAATAGGGTCAACATCATTTATCAGTTTTCGAATGACTCTTCCCGGGAACCTATACCTACTTACGAGATCTATATCATCAAGATACTCGAGAGGGTTGGTTCGGTCCCGAAAAACGCGTTCTCGCCGAGGTGTTTCCCTTCTTCTTCTGTGAAGCAGCCAGAAAGTCGCCATTATCCAATGTTTACGTCTATACTTACGCCTGCCTTAGACCAGCCGTAGATTTTTGTCTTAACTTAAGGCGGGCGCAAAGTTACGCCCTTTAGTGAAACGGATCTTAGTCCAAATGTTAGACGTAAGTCCGGACTTACGCCGGGCGTAGAGTTAAGACAGGCGTACGCCTTTTAGTGAAACGGGCTCCAGGCTCAGAAATATGGCTTAAGCAGAAAAACACTGATTCTCAGTGTTTGTTCGGAAAGTCCACCTGGTTTTGCTTTACTGGAATTATTGACAGAAACTGGCAGTGAATCTACAGGGAATGCATGCATAAGAATCAATGACAGACTCTATATATCAAGTTCTGAATTCAGAAGAATAAAAAATTCTGGTTATATTCCTGATTCTATGGAACATGGTCTTTGTGTCAACGGTATTGTTGGGGAATTTGAATTTGACCTCGCCCACTGTTTTGTCTGTGACTTTTGGCCCCCTCCCGCTTTCCAATGGAGAAACAGGTGTCACTCATGGCCTCCGCCTCCTATCATTGATGAAATAGTCCGAAAAGGGTGCAACTTTGTAGCAGTAGGACACAAATTAGGAAATCATGCTGACAAAGAATGGAGAATTTCCTTCTCTTTGGCAGAGCAATATCTAGTTTCCTGTATGAATCATTGCCAATTTTTAACATATGGTCTGCTCAAATTGTTTTTGAAAGAATGCATCAACAGTGGATTAAGTGATGGGGATAAATTACTGTGTTCTTATCACATGAAGACAGCTCTTTTTTGGGTGATTCAACTAAACATGATGCCTTATTGGTGTCCCCAAAATCTCCTGCAGTGTTTCTGGGTCTGTTTTAAACTTATCCTAAATTGGGTGTATGAAGGCATTTGTCCAAATTTTTTTATTCCAGAAAACAACATGTTTCTGAGCAAAATTCATGGTCATGCACAAAAAGATTTGTTCATTAGACTCCATGGATTATATGAGAAGGGTTTATCATGCCTGCTTCACAGTCCATCCATCAGGTCCCGTGTCATAAGTGTCCTTCAAAATCCTAGGCATTTTGATTATACATATGAATTAAGAAATTCTAAGTTGGTGTTGGAAGTAGATTTATTCGGCGAAATACATCGCAATTTTCAACCTATACTTGACCTACACCACTGTATAAAGTTTTTGAATGCTTTAAGAAGGTTGATAATTTTACCCCTGACACAATATTAGAAATTTTTTTTTAGGAAGTGTACATCTTATATACTCCAGGGTACAGCTTTTATGTTACTTAACGCTGTAACAGATTCTTTACCGCTCGAAGAGGATAATTTATGTAGGAATAAAGTGATATATTTAACTGACAAACCATCGCTTTTCATGCTGAAATTAGCTGCCAAGTTTGGGTGTATTTCTGACAAGTTGTACATTGCTATGTTTTATTACAAGACATTCAGATACTTTGAAGCTTTAAATATAATAGAATCTACAAAAGCCAAGTTAGCACAGCCATATGTAATGTTGAGGGGATATATAAATCCACAGGCCTACAAGGCTGTATGGAAACTTTCCTGGTCTACAAAGATGAGAGAGGCTGTAGCATGGGATATTATTCCGAACAATAAAATTTGTTACATTAATGAATTAGTGCCAGAACAACAGTCAGGGTTACAGTGTGGTTTACCAGTATTATACATCCCCCTCTATGTTTTCTTACACATGTTAGAAGTCTTGTGTTACAGACATGTAGACCCAGTGAGAACACAAAGAGCTCTAAATGATCTACAAGATCTTGTGCACCATGATCCGGGGACATACATATCCGAAGAACAAAAAGACATATCATGGGAGATCCTAGGAATTTGTCAACAGGTTACAGGGAATTACCAAGCTGCTCTTTATTCCTACCAACAATCCCTGAAACAAAAGAAATTCAACAAAATACAAGCCGCAACATTAATGAGGATACTACAAGTCATGGACCTAATCCATATAGTCTAACATTTTATTGTTACATGTAGTTCATTGAGTACATGTAAATAAATTTTAGAATACGATTTTGTTTGTAATAATTCAACGATTCAAAACTTCTTTACAATGGTAAGAAGCAGCTGTCACAAATTTCCTTGTGAATTGAAAGTCGGTTTTTAACTTAAATTTTTATCTTCAAAAATTTAAACAAGAGGCCCACGGGCCTTATAGGTCACCTGAGTAACATGTAACAACTTTCCAACAACTGAATTTAATTCGACTATTTTAAACCAAAAACCTTGAAATTCACAATTTTAAAAGAGGCATTATTGTTTATCATAACTATACACTTAGCATGTTTATTTTGGTTACTTGATACCCAAAGGCAGATCAGAGTAACAAAGAAAATGCATTTCCACTTTATAACCACCAGTTGTACACACCAACCCAGAGGAACCACTGACCCTGGGGCCACATATTTCAAAAGAATGGGTGGACTTAACTAGCCAGAAAAAATGCTGCAAATTCAAGTTCCATAAAATGTTAATTTTTTTCCATCACATAAACCCTCGATATCTTAACTGTGTGTTTATGCTACGGATGTAAATTTAAAATGCTCTTTTCGAGGTAAACTAAATAAATATCGAAGGCATGGTGCCTGAAGATTTGTTGAATATCAATAGATAATCAGGGTCATGCATTTTTCATCGTCCGAATACATAGTCAGCGCATGCTTGTCGGCTGTTCTAACGAAAACTGTACTTGTATATTGAACAAAATAATGTCATATTAAAAGGAGAAGAGCTGACAAAATTTTTAATGTGCGCTCACACTTAATTTAACAAAAAACGTTCCAAACAAACTTCTCGCTTCCATTGTTACGACTTCGATTGACCTTTTAATATTACAATTCATCACGTGATGTCCACCTGCGAGTGTACTCGTGGAAACAGTTACATTGTTTCTTCAACTTGACCTAGATGTAAATCACTATGTTGGTGCCGTTTTCAGAATTTAGCACATTAGATGTTTTAATTTTGCTTGTCCTCACATTTTAAAAAAAAATCATAAAGAAATCGCTGTAATATTCCAAACACGTATTCGAATTTCTAGAGAGAGAGATGGAGAGAGAGAAAAATGTCAACAAGACACCGATCGATAGCCCCGCCTCCTATCAATATTGATAGCGCGACCTAAAAACCACTCCAGTACATGTCAAATTCCGGAAGACGACACTAATGTATCCTTGTTTCAATTTTGATTTATGGCAATAAGGCATTGCTTTTGTACATATGTTCTAGCTAAAATAGCCATGTATACGTCACTCTTTCTAGTGGTTGTAATATATTTTGGATTCACTTTATTTTCAATTTGTTAGAGTAGTCTCAAAAAGATCCAAAATAGGGCGTTAAGTCCACCCATTCTTTTGGACATTTCATAAATTTCATTTCATCAGAAATTGGTGATTAATATCAAAGAGCAGATTTCAAAGTATTACTTTATTTTCAACCCCCCCCCCCTGCGTCTGCAGAACCCCTAATGCATTGGTCCTGAAATTAACCATTTTGGAAGTGGCATCTTTTTTCATCATAAAATATATTTAGATCATTGGCATTATACCAAAGAGCAAAGGAAAAAATTTCCATAAGATTCATGTGTTTTCACAATAAAATGATTATAGAGCCCCGCCCTAACACCAGAACCCCTGACCTAGGGGTCTTGAAATTCACAAATTGGGAAGCTGCATCCTTCCTCATCATAACTATAAACATAGTTTATTGGTTTTATACCCAGGAGCAAAGGAGAACATTTTTAAAGAATTTATGCATTTTCACTATATAATCAACAGAGCCCCGTCCAAACACCAGAACCTCTGACCCTGGGGCTATGAAATTCATAATATTGGATCTGTCATCATGTTCTTCTTATTGTACAATGTATTTTTTTCTGTTAAAAACAAGAAATTATCTGTTCACATTGTCAGGATCTGTGCAAATGTTCTATACTGTACCTTAACAGGTTCCTAAGGATTGGGGTTGAAAATCAAACCACAAAATTCAGCGATCAAAAGTTATTAATACGATACGAAACTTCCTTCCTATATTATGCATATTCCCGCATCCCAACACGATCGCCCTTTCTCCTACGTTCATCGTCAAAGCGGCCTTGTGGTAAGGCGCTCGCTTTGTGATCGTCAATCATTAACGCAAGAGAAGTCCATAACATAGTTGCATTTTCCTACGGGTCTTTTCCTTGAGACCTTAAATTCGAGGTCCCTTTTCAAATAGAAAAAATCCAAAATGATGTATCAATAATAAATAGTTAAATTCTCTGATATGCATATGCCTGGTATATAATGGTAAGGTTAATTTTCAATTTATTCTAAATGTGCAGTAAGAACATTGATATATTGTGGGTTAGATGTAAGTATCCAGTTCATATGTAAAACAAGTAAATCTCATAAGTTGTGGAAGTACCGCGCTGATATTAAGGTATCATAAGGATAATTGACCTATGAAAATGAAGGTTTTAGTTCCTAATGTATAACATTATAATTTGTTTCTTTGAATTTTCCTTCCAGTCTATTCATTTTACAATATTGGTACCTGTACCAGGTGCAATTTTACATACTTTGTAAATAAATAAAGGTTTATGTCAGGAACTATATCTTCAGAACAAATATGAAGCTACTTCTTGGTGACAGAAGTTTAGCTTTAAAAAAAGGATCTGCTTCCGTTAATTTATTTGCTACATGTAGTTTTATTAGGGTATATCAATTGGTGATTAGGATTATTTGCATTCTGTTATTCAAGAAAATTTACTGGAAGTTCAAAAATAAATGAATAAATAAATAAAATTGTTCACGTACAAGAAAAAAATATCTAAGAAATGGAAAAAAAACCTTTTAAATTATTTAAGTAAATAAAATTGATGGGAGAAGAAAATTCCCTGGATAATTCTCATAAATTTTCTCATGACTTGTAAATTTAATTAAAAGTTCTTAATTCTTAGTGCTAAAATTAGAATGTGTCTGATTTTAATGAAACTCGACTTTTGACCAGGAAACTTTTTCTTATCATATATTTATATAGAAACTACAGCTAGTAATTACGTGCAACTAAATACAGAAAGCTGTCTGAGTGACCTTGTAAGGCTGGTTCATACACTTAATTCAGATCGATCTTTATTATATTGTGGATAGATTGATTGATTGCATGTTGTTTAAAGTCTCTCTCAAGAATTTTTCACACAAAGTAATATGGAGACGTCACCGTATGCCAATGAAGGGCTTCAAATTTAGATCTATACTCAGGACCATTGAGCAGTGATGGTTCTTTAACCTGCCAACGCCTACCGCCTACATTTTTAAAGTCATATCCAAAAGAACCGTCGCTTTCACTTCTAATGCCGAGCGTTTAGCAAAGGAACAGTCACTACCCATTTGCACGTCTAAGGTTTGACACGGCTCCGCAAACGAGAATCGAACCCGGGCCTCCCGTATTATATTGAAGATAAAATATAGTGTAGAGATCTAAATTTTAAACACAACTGCTGTGTTCATTGATATCGATAAACATCGTTATGGAAGACAACTAAATTTAAGATAAAATGATGTAGAAAACTAGAAATTACTTATTTTACATACTAAAACAAGTAGATTAATTTATTTAAAGGATTTCCTCTTCTAATTGAAGAATTCTTCCTCTTTCCATAATAAAATATGGAAATGGCTTCTTATAGTTGGATGCAAGAATAGAAATGAGAATTTGTATATTTTATTATGAATATGATTATAACCACGCATTTCACAAGATTCTAAACTATATTGATGTAAATCTTGAGGACTGTTGGAAAGTAAAAATGATTACGACCTGTATACTTAGAACTTAATACGCATAAACTCAATAGTTATATGTATCATATACCGCCAGTATTCACCCAAAATGTTAATTTTTCAAACTTTTGCCCCCTCTTTCATTATTACTGATTACAGTTTCAAGTGTGAATCCGAATGCCCAGCATTCATTTGACTCATCACATTTAAGAGATACTACCAAAAAAAAAAAAACCTTTAACTCAATTTTTTGTATGCAAAATAATCAAGGTATTGAATTTTTTTTTAAAAAGTGATTTTGGTATCTAGTATTTATCCGAGTCTGTGTTTGTGGGACTGTGTCACAAAGTGGGGATCTCTCAACAGGTGACCATGAGGAGAGAAATACTAGACAAGGACGAGATGGTGAAAAATCAAGTAATTTTTTACAAGTAAAAAAGACGTATGGATAACTAGGATACTCATTGTTCACAGAACAATAAGAGGTCTTTCCACCTTTTTAAAATTTCAATTTCGTTTAATATTTACCTCTTTAAAATTCAATACCATGAAAACAAAACTAAAAGTAGATAAAAGCATAAAAAATTAAAAATTTTGAAATTTTGGAAATGACCTTGACCTTTGACCTTGTAAAAATCTTCAAGGTCAAATGTCAAAAGTCAGATTGCAATAAACCCCATTCCTCTATGACTTATAATTACCGGTATAAGGATATGATTTTTTTATAATTAGTACATAGACATTAAGGGGTGATAACTTATGTAAGGGGTCATCAGATCCTACGCATTGAAACTCTAAAGTTGTGTCTAAAGACACTTAAGACATTAGTGAAGGTTTCATGTCTCTACAGTTTACAGTTTCGAAGGAGTAGCGATAACAAGGTTTTTGTCACAAGGGGCAATAACTTTTAAAAGGGTCAGACTGAAGGGACAAGAAGGAAATCTTTGAAAACGTTTCAAGAGTACATATTAAAGACAAAAGTTCTAATATTTGGAATGACCTTGACCTTTGACTTTGATATAAATTTGAAGGTCAAAGGTGAATAAATCTTATGCAATTGGTTTCATGTCTCTACCACTTCTGGTTTTGACCATCTATAATTTTTTTTTAAACTTATCAACTTTCAGGGGCAATAAGTCATTGAAGGGGTCCTGGAACTTTCACAATGATTAGACTGAAAAGTCTCCTAAATTAGTCAAAGATGTGGTGAAGGTTTTGTATCTCTACGTTTAACGGTTTTGAAGGAGAAGTGATAACAAGCTTAACGGTGAAAGGGGCAATAACTGCAGAAGGGGTCGAAGTTTAAACATAGGGGGTCGTTTTTCGGAATAACTTTAGATTTCCAGTATCATGAACTAAAAAAGTTTTTCGATAAGTCTTACGGTCTCAAAAGCTAAGGTCAGAAATAAAATTAAAAAACAAGCATTTCAAGAGGTTTTTCCACAGAGATAATAAGTGGAAGTTCTAAGGAAGGATTCAGGCTAATGGAGTCAGACATAGGCTTGATGATCTGGCGAAATGACCACAATATAATCTGGGACTTGGATTAGGCTCATTTTAAGACTTAAGCAGAAAAACACCGATTCTCAGTGTTTGTTCGGAAAGTCCACCTGGATTTGCTTTACTGGAATTATTGACAGAAACTGGCTGTGAATCTACAGAGAATGCATGCATAAGAATCAATGACAGACTCTATGTATCAAGTTCTGAATTCAGAAGAATCACACATTCTGCTTATATTCCTGATTCTATGGAACATGGTCCTTGTGTCAACGGTATTTTTTGGGAATTTGAATTTGACTTCGCCCACTGTTTTGTCTGTGACTTTTGACCTCCTCCCGCTTTCCAATGGAGAAACAGGTGTCACTCATGGCCTCCTATCATTGATGAAATACAGTGGACCTTCAGATATCCGGACCCCAGATATCCGGATGCTTCAGTATCCGGACGCTTTTTGAGTGGAACGGAATTTTTAAATGTTAATTTGTCCTGTTTAACTGGTGATTCAGGTATCCGGACGCTTCACATATCCGGACAAAATAACTAGGAACCAAAGCGTCCGGATAAATGAGGCTCCACTGTAGTCCGAAAAGGGTGCCATTTTGTAGCAGTAGGACACAAATTAGAAAATCATGCTGACAAAGAATGGAGAATTTCCTTCTCTTTGGCAGAGCAATATCTAGTTTCCTCTATGAATCATTGCCAATTCTTAACATATGGTCTGCTCAAATTGTTCCTGAAAGAATACATCAACAGTGGATTAAGTGATGGGGATAAATTACTGTGTTCTTATCACATGAAGACAGCTGTTTTTTGGGTGATTCAACTAAATATGATGCCTTATTGGTGTCCCAAAAATCTCCTGCTGTGTTTCTTGGTCTGTTTTAAACTTATCCTGAAATGGGTGTATGAAGGCATTTGTCCAGATTTTTTTTATTCCAGAAAACAACATGTTTCTGAGCAAAATTCATGGTCATGCACAAAAAGGTTGTTCATTAGACTCCATGGATTATATGAGAAGAGTTTATCATGCCTGCTTCACAGTCCATCCATCAGGTCCCGTGTCATAAGTGTCCTTCAAAATCCTAGGCATTTTGATTATACATATGAATTAAGAAATTCTAAGTTGGTGTTGGAAGTAGATTTATTCAGCGAAATACATCGCAATTTTCAACCTATACTTGACGTACACCACTGTATGAAGTTTCTAAATGCTTTAAGAAGGTTGATAATTTTACCCCTGACGCAATATCAGAAATTATTTTCAAGGAAGTGTACATCTTATATACTCCAGGGTATAGCTTTTATGTTACTTAACGCTGTAACAGATTCTATACCGCTCGAAGAGGATAATTTATGTAGGAATAAAGTGATATATTTAACTGACAAACCATCGCTTTTCATGCTGAAATTAGCTGCCAAGTTTGGGTGTATTTCTGACATGTTGTACAAAGTTTATACATAAAGGTGGGTTTGGGGATGTGTTTGAATAAACTTAAATCTATACTTTTTCTGATGATTTTATATTGATGCTCAATCAAGGGTTTGTTGTTCCTGTGAAGAATTTCAACAATTTTACCTATGTATTCCTACATAAAACCACAGGAGTTCGCGTACCTATTAATTTTGTAGAAAATGTCAGTAAATAATAAATACTTATAATAATAACACTAGGAGTGCAACCGTTGTCCGCGACGCCATAACGTGACGTCACGGGCGGTCCATTTACCGAAAAGGAACCAAAAAAACAATCATACACAACGATATTACGTTTAAATACGAGTAAAAGTACTTGTACCTCCCCGTTTTAAATTTTTTTGAATGTCTACCAACTTGTCTCTGTTTTTTTTTTTTCGCAATTGACCTCAAGCATCTAGATTAGCATTTCAGGCAGTTTTGTTCCTTTTTGGGGTAAATGGACGTGCCAGTGACGTCACATCATGGCGTCGCGGACAACGGATATTTGAGCGAAGTTGTGGAGAAATGTCACCGCTGCTGCTGTAAAACGCGTTTGAAATCATATGCATTAAGAGCCATAAAGAATGGTCCCTTCCAAAAAGATTGGTTTGTGTTTTATTATTTTCGCTTGAAGATTAATTGTGCGACAGCCTTGATATTAAGCGAGGGGTTCCCAGGTGACCTAAAATGCGTTGCACTCCTTGTGTTATTATTACACGTATTACGTATTTTTTTATTTAATGAAAATTTCGGTTTAAATGATAGGTACGCGAACTCCTGTGATAAAACCTTGTTCACCTATTGTTGCCCCACTCTTCCCCGGGGGTCATGATTTGAAACCAACTTGAATCTACACTACCCGAGGTCGCTTCCAAATAAATATTAACAATCACAGCTTTGTTGTTCTCGAAAGAAGAAATTAAATTTTTTTTTCTATTTTATCCTTCTTAAAACTTTGATCATCCATTATTGCTCCACCCTAATGTCCCAGGGGTCATGATTTGAACGACATAAATCTACACTATCTCAGGATGATTTGGAAAATTATGGCTTTGAGCACTGCTGTTCTTGTGAAGAAAATTTTTCCTATGTATGTTTAACTTTGATACCCCATTTTCACCTCACCCTACTCCCAGGGGCCATGATTCTTATATTAAACCTTTATACCCCATTTTGGCCCCATCCTACCTGATGTTCAAGATTTGAACAAACTTGAGTCTACACTACCAGAGGATGCGTTCACTGAGTTGCATCTTTCCTGGCCCAGTTGTTCTCGAGAAGAAGATTTTAAAAGAATTTTCCTATGTTAAAATTTGATCCCGCATTGTGATCCAACCCCACCCCAGGTGTCATGATTTTAGCAAACTTGAATTGACACTACCTGGGGATGATTCCACATGAGTTTCATCTTTCCTGTCCCTGTGATTCTTGAGTATTTTACACTACCAGGGGATGATTCCACATGCGTTTCATCTTTCCTGGTCATGTGGTTCTTGAGAATTTTAAAAAGATGCCATTATTTTTTTTACTTATTCATAATTATCTCCCCTTGGAAAAGGATATGGCTCTTCATTTGTACAAATGTGAATCCCTTTACTTAAGAATACTTTGTGTCAAGTTTGTTTTAAATTTGAACAGTGATTCTTGAGAAAAAGATGAAAACGTGAAAAGTTTATTAGAATGACGACGACAGACAACGACAAATTTTGATCAGAGAAGCTCACTCGAGCCTTTAGCTGCAATAATGTAGCCCTCTGTGTCTCCGATTTTTTAAAATGAATTTCAAGCTAGCATCTTAATCCAATGTTTTTTCGGCTGTCCGCGTCCAAATGTACCCGCCCATTTCATTGCCTATCGTTGAATGTTTTGATTGTAACAGAGAGAAATGACGTAAGCTACATATTTTCAGTCTTGCCAGTTAATGATTAGGGGACTTATACCATGGCATATGCCTTGTTACCTTAAACAATGTTTGAACTTGAATTATCAATTTGCACAAATAGACATTAATGGTTTTAAATATACTAGTAAAACAAATCAAATGAAGGGAACACAAAAATAATTTAAAGTTCTATGTAAGAGGCAGTACTTTTAGTGCCCAATAACAAAATCAAAGTGACCATTAAAGCTTTGATTGAACGATAAAATCACTGGTAGTTGTACAAGGAAAATCATGAGGAAATTTTTAATCTTACGTACATGTTTTATTACAAAATGTTCTGAACATTTTTAAAAATTGAATCAAAATCACAATTTGGCCGAGTCCTTTGGAGTGTGGGGGGTGTCCCTCGCCAGTCCCAACAGGCATGATGACAAATACCGATGACATTTAGATCACTCATTCTGAAGCAGTGACACTTAAAGACACCAAGCAGACAGTTTCCCTTCATTTACAGCTCTGAGAGAAAGAGTTTGGTCTCTCATTTGCTTCTTGCATTCACAACTAAACTTCTGCAGATCAATCATACAACCTGAAAAAGAAACATGGAGATCAGATAGGAAAGAAAAAATGAAAAAAAAAAAAACAAAAGAAATGGAACATTTTTAAAAAGCTGTGAAATGATAAAAATTGTCTATCTTTTCAAAATTATGTGAAATCACTAATTTTAATGGGTGACTATTTATTTATTTTACAAAAATAAACGATTTGAAAGTATTGAATTCCAGATGATTTAGAATTTTTCAGTTCTTAATTTTTTTGAACACGACTCGTTTACATGTCAGGAATACGTGATTTTCGATAACATTAACTACGATACACCAACACCAAGGTATACTCTTCAAATTCTTTACACCTGACTGCTTTAATGTCACGGGTACCAGCGCGGAATGGCGACCCGTGTTTGTGCTGGTCAATTTGCATTATCTTTGTTTGCACTTCATTGCAGTTACGTCTATCTTTGCTTGCACTGACCTGCACAACTATAATTGTAACTTTGTTTGGTATCTTTACTTTGAAAGTATTACGTTATTAATTATTCTCGCTACCGAGTGCTTTAAACATCCTTTATACACCGTCAACTGATAACAATGAATTGTGACAAGCCCTGTGCTTTATATTGGGGTCTGCAGATATAGCGAGAATCCGAACAAAAATGGCGGATACATTCCTTTTACAAAGCTTTATTGACGATGCATAGAGCATGATAAAAGTTCAAGTTTTATCTTTAATTATTGAATCCAACATCTACATGTATATAAAATTGTTTTTCATATTTTGCAAGTTATATTTACATTGCACAATAAAGCTGCTACTTATCGTTGCTATGTCCAATTGGTGTGTTGTTGTTTATTTTACTTTCATTTAAAAATAATAAATGGATTTTAAGTAGAATCAATTATTAAATCTGCCCTTCTTATACATACTTACACAAAATATTAATATCACCTCTAAGAGCCCCAAGTTGATGTTTTTTTTTTCACTTTCAAGCATTTATCCAGAGGATCTTTGAAGACGGGCGAGAGTGTCTCTCTCATTTCAGGTTTATTATTTAACATCTGAATCATTGGTTCACATTGTTATACAGTTGAATTTCAGTGTCTTAAATACTGATATCTCGAAAGCCATGAATATGTCAAAGTGATTTGGAAGTCTCAGCTTCTTCTTATCATTATTATTTGAGTATTTTACCCTTGATATCTCAAATCCTCACATATCTTAAAAGTTTTTTTCTGTCTCTTTGAGTTTGAATTTACAAAATTTGATAGAACTTTTATATCAAATCATGCCAAAGTACCAGAAAATATTCAATTTTTAACAATTCAATTCTCTTTAAAGATAATGCTAATAATTTTTCAGGCTAATTCTAGTAGCCAATTTGTGGTAGTATTCTGTGATCAAAGTTTATACGTGAAAATTGTTACTAGTACAGAAAGCTATTTTTTTTTTTTGGAATGAATAAATATTGTACTAAAGCTAGAACTGTCCAAAGGGGACGAAATACCCTCGCTGGGTTTTTCAGAGGTGGCAAATCATGAATATTTTATGGATCTATAAGAGAAGAGAGAAATACTAAAACATTTTAGTGCAAATGTAATTGTAGCTCATTATATTTTTTATGAATAAAATTAACTTTTTTCTTTCAAGGTGCAGCCTTGTAGAAAAAAATAAAGACTAAAGATAAAGACGAGACACAAATTATGAACTTTTTCTGTCAGTGACCTTGAACTTAATTTAGTGACCTTGGTTCAAAGACATGACACATCCTCATGTCATAAGCAATCTTTGTGTATAATAGGAACTCACCATGTTTATTCATAAGACAGATATGGAGCGGACATGAATTATAATTTTTTTCCTGTCAGTGTCCTTGAACTTGCATAAATGTCCTTGGGTCAAGGTCATGACACAACCTCAGGTCATAAGCAATCTTTGTGTGATGAAGAAGTTTATCCATAAGAAAGATATGAACCAAGCACAAATAATTAACATTTTTCTTTCAGTGGCATTAAACTTGTAGGAATTACCTTGGTGTGAAGTAGTAAGTCATGTTTCATCCTCAAGACATAAGCAATCTTTGTGTAAAACAGGAACTTACCAAGCTTATCCAGAAGAAAGATATGAACCAGACATGAATCATGAAATTTTTCGTTAAGTGACCTTGAACTTTTGGAAATGAACTTGGTTTTTTAAAGTCATAAAACACCCTCAGCTCATCACAAGCCATCTTTTGTATGTAAGTAGTATATTAAAGTTTTTTGACACAGGTATGTTCCAAATAAGATTTTTTTATATATGACCTTGAACTTGCACAGATAACCTTTGATCAAGGTCATGACACAACCTTAGGTCATGAGCAATCTTTGCGTGAAATGGGAACTCATCAAGTTTATCCATAAGAAAGATATAAATCGGACACTAATTATTAAAATGTTCTTCCAGTTAAGAGTTGTTAACTTCCCAAATGACCCTATATTCAAGGTCATGACACACCCTTAAGTCATGAACAAGCTGTGTGAAAAAGTAGATTCTAATGTTTCTCTGTTAAGAAAGATATGGTTTACGGACACGTTTGCATATTTTACATCTGACATAGACAGATGGACATGTTTCACAACCGTAAACTATACTTTACACGGACTCTCATTTGGACAAAACTGATTCCTATATACAGTTTCACGATTTGTAAACTATAGTTTGCAAACGAGGGTATATAATTTCATGATTTGTGAAACTTGAAAACCCTAGCAAATAATTTATTAATCACAGAACATTACCATGTTTACTTGAAAGCTAGATATACCGGTGCTCATATCAATGTTTACCTTTTGACCTTGACTTTTGGACAAGTGGCCTTCAATCTATAGGGATCTTTTTAATTGTGTAGTGAATATGAAATCCGTGCATTGCGACAAACTCATGTGCTTTTGTCAAATGAAAAGGCTTATTCATGCAAATACAAAAATACCACATTGTAACTTTGATATTTGATTGATTGCAAATTGTTTAGAGATCCCTAGTTTATCGATTGTGATTTTTCACTTTTTGTGATATATAGACACGTCATCGTATGCTTGTCAATAATTTATCTCGTTGTAGAAATTGTTCATACATATAGCATGTTCTTGCGTATCGAATCAACTGAGATTATTATGCATCCGGATCGATAGATCCGGGGCGTATATTGTTTTGTTCTGTCTATCTGTTTGCATGTTTGTTTGTTTATTTGTCTGCAAACTTTAACCCTCACCATGACTTTTGAATCATGAAAGATAGAGACTTCATATTTAGTATGCATACTTCACTAATTAAGCTCTTTCCTATGACCATGTGACATTGAATGTGACTTTTATGCTAAAAATAGTTTATTCGATCTTTCACCATAACTTTTAATTCATAGGAGATAGAGACTTCATAATTGGTTTGCATACTAGTCAAGTTCTTTCAAATTATACCAATGTCAATGACCCTGTGACCTATATAAATTGACCTATATGCTAAAATAGCTTTTTCTTTTTTTCCTTTGAATTTTCCTTCCAGTATTCTTTTTTTTTTTTACAATATTGGACCTGTGCCAGGTGAATTTACATACTTTGTAAATAAATAAATTTTTTGACAGGAACTATATAATCAGGATATATATGAAGCAACTTCTTGGGGTTAGAAGTATTTTTTCTTCAACTTTAAAATAGGATACACCACCTCAGATCTGCTTCTGTTAATTGTTCTGCTACATGTAGTATTATTGGAGAATATTGATGATTTGCATCATTTACATTCTGACTTCTTCGCTGTGGAAACTGGTCGGTATTTCTTGGCATGCCTCAACAAATAATAGACTATTACATCTCGATATATAAGTGAAAGCACTCTACCCATATTCATTTTCCATGATGATAATCGACAAAGGTTTTCCTCTGCTAGTATATTTATACTATATTTATCAACCCTTGTTTTGATATGTAAATATAAATTCATTTTTTCTCAAATTGAATTAGTGGGATATGGGACTTGTGAACCTTCACCCGAGACTAGTGGGCCGTCGGAATAGGGAACCTTCGGATTTGTGAACCTTTACACTAGTGGGCCGTCGTACTAGTGAACTAGCACTAGTGGGCAGACCCTTTTAAGGTTAAATTAAATTGATGTGAGAAGAAAATTCACCAGAAATTAAAAGAAAATGAATAAATAAATGGAAATGAACAAGAAATAAATATCTAAGAAATGGAAAAAAAAAACCGTTTGAAATATTTAAGTAAATCAAATTGATGGGAGAAGAAAATTCACTGGATATTCTCATAAATTTTCTCATGACTTTTACAATTAATCAAAAGTTCTTAATTCTTAATGTTAAAATTAGAATGTGTCAGATTTTAATGCAACTCGACTTTTTGACCAGGAAACTTTTTTCTCATATATTTATATAGAAACTACAGCTAGTAATTACGTGCAACTAAATTTACAGTAAGCTGTCTGTGTGACCTTGTAAGGCCGGTTCATACACTTAATTCAGATCGATCTTTATTATATTGTGGATAGATTGATTTATTATATGTTGTTTAACGTCTCTCTCAAGAATTTTTCACACATATATGGAGACGTCACCGTCTGCCAATGAGGGCTTCAAATTTATATAGATCTATACTCGGCACTCAGGGCCATTGATCAGTGAGGGTTCTTTAACCTGCCAACGCCTACCGCGACACGGGACCTACATTTTTAAGGTCATATTCGAAAGACCCGTGGCTTTCACTTCTAATGCCGAGCAAAGGAATAGTCACTACCTATGTACACGTCTTAGGTCTGACGCGGCGCCGCGAACGAGAATAGAACCCGGGCCTCCCGTATCACTAGTAGTATATTTGAGATAAAATATAGTGTAGAGATCTAAATTTTAAACACAACTGCTGTGTTCATTGATATCGATAAACATTGTTATGGAAGACAACTAAATTTCAGATAAAGTGGTGTAGAAAACTAGAAATTACTTAATTTACACACTAAAACACGTAGATTAATTTACTCAAGGGATTTCCTCTTCTAATTCAAGAATTCTTCCTCTTTCCTGAACAAAATGTGAAAATGGCTTCTTATAGTTGGATGTAGATTTAAAAAATGAGATTTGTATATTTTATTATGAATACAGATTAGAACCACACATTTCATAAGATTCTAAACTGTTAGGATGTAAATCTTGAGGACTGATGGAAAGTAAAAAGGATAACGACATGTATACTTGGGCCGTTATACACATTAACTCAAAAGTAAACCAATTTTCATTCGCGTGCTAGAAATTTTCGCGAAGTTCGCGAGAGCCTCGTCATCGCGAATATTTCTCACCGCGAACCGGTTCTTAAAGTCTATGTGTCTATAAAAAAAAGAAACCTTAATAGGCTTTATCGCGAAAATTAATCGTCACGAACTGGTTTACCCCCGGCAAATCGCAAAATAAAGTAGTCGCGAATAAAAGTTGGTATATGTATCATATACCGCCGGTATTCACCCAAAATGTTAATTTTTAAAACCTTTGCCCCGTCTCTAATTATTATCACATTCAAGTTTCAAGTGTGAATCTGAATGCCCAGCGTGATATTAATTTGAACTCATCACATTTAAGAGACACTACCAAAAAAGTGTTTACTCATTTTTTTTTTCATGCAAAATTATCAATGTATTGAATCTATTTTTTTAAACAGTGATTTGGGTATCCAGCATTTATCAGAGTCTGTGTTTGTGGGACTGCGTCGCATAGTGGGGACCTCTCAACAGGTGGCCATGAGGAGAGAAATACTTGAAATGGACGAAGTGATACAGGATCAAGCTTTTTTAAGTGATAAATTTAAATTGATAACAAGTGGCAGTTATAGGGAAGGATTCAGGCTACAGGGGTCAGATGTAGACATGATGATCTGGTTAAATCACTTCAAAATAATCTGGGACTTGGATCAGGCTCAGAATTATGATTTAAATAGAAAAACACTGATTCTCAGTGTTTGTTCGGAAAGTCCACCTGGATTTGCTTTACTTGAATTATTGACAGAGACTAACCAGGTATATCTAAAGAATTCATGTATAAGAATCAATGACAGACTCTATATATCAAGTTCTAAGTTCAGAAGTATTCATTGTTATTCTGGATTTAGGGAACATGGTCCTTGTAGTTATGTTGTTCAAGCGGAACTAGAATTTGACTTTGCCCACTGTTTTGTCTGACTTTTGGCCTCCTCCCGCCTTCCAATGGAGAAACAGGTGTCACTCATGGCCCCCGCCTCCTATCATTGATGAAATAGTCCGAAAAGGGTGTCATTTTGTAGCAATAGGACACAAATTAGGAAATCATGCTGACAAAGAATGGAGAATTTCCTTCTCTTTGGCAGAGCAATATCTAGTTTCCTCTATGAATCATTGCCAATTCTTAACATATGGTCTACTTAAATTATTCTTGAAAGAATGCATTAACAGTAGATTAAGTGAAGAGGAGAAATTATTGTGTTCTTATCACATGAAGACGGCTGTTTTTTGGGTGATTCAACAAAATATGATACCTCACTGGTGTCCACAAAATTTCCTGCAGTGTTTCTGGATCTGTTTTAAACTTATCCTGAAATGGGTGTATGAAGGCATTTGTCCAAATTTTTTCATTCCAGAAAACAACATGTTTCTGAGTAAAATTCATGGTCAAGCACAAAAGGATTTGTTCATTAGACTCCATGAATTATATGAGATGGGTTTAGCATGCCTTCTTCACAGTCAATCCTTAAAATCCGATGTCATAAGTGTCCTTCTAACTCCTAGGCAATCTGTTTGTACAGATGAACACACTTTGGTTTCTAAAGTCCAGTTTGAAATATATCTATTCTATGAGATATTTAACATCAATATACTCATTAGAGACTTACCCACTTGTATGAGGTACCTTATTGCTATAGAAAGGTTGAAAAATTTACCCCTTACACAATATCAGAAACTTGTTTTACAGCACAGTACAGCTATTACACTCCAGAGCACAGCTTTTATTTTACTCAACTTCTTAACAGATTCAATCACAGCACTCGAAGTGAATAACAACACATGTAGAAATAAAGAGACATATTTAACTGACAAAACGTCCCTTTACATGCTAAGATTAGCCGCTAAGTTTGGGTTCATTTCCGACAGGCTGTATATTGCCATGTATTATTACAAGACATTCAGATACTTGGAAGCTTTAAATATGATAGAATCTACAAAAGCCAAGTTAGCACAGCCATATGCAATGTTAAGGGGACATGTAAATGCATGGAGATATAGCGAGACTGTAGGGAGACTTTCCTTGTCTACAAAGATGAGAGAGGCTGTTGCATGGGATATATTTCTGAACAATAACATTTTTTACATTAATGAGTTATTGCCAGAACAACAGTCTGGAATACTGTATAGATTCCCTGGATTGTACATCCCCCTCTATGTTATTTTAAACATGCTGGAGGTCTTTTGTTACAGACATGTAGACCCAGCAAGAACACAAAGAGCTTTGAGTGATCTAGAAGATCTTGTACACCATGATCATGAGACAAACATTCTTAGAAACGGAAAAGACATATCATGGGAGATCCTAGGGATTTGTCAACAGATTACCGGGAATTATCAAGCTGCTCTATATTCATACCAACAATCCCTAACACAAAAAACAGTGCAAAAAATACAAACTGCAACATTAATGAGGATACGGCAAATTATAGAACTTAACCATTGAGGCAAGCATTTTATTGACAGTACATTAAGAACATGTAGATAAAGTTTAGAATCAGATTTTTGTTGGAAAAAATTTAGCAAAGTCAAAACTCTTGTTGACAATGGTAAGAAGCAGCTGTCACAATTTCCGTTGTAAATTGAAAGTTGTTTTTTATCTTAAAATTTTTATCTTCAAAAATTTAAATAAATAGATCCCTAAATAAAAGGAGGAAATAAATGGGAAAGTCAATTTTTCTAACTTTTGCAGACCATTTGATTCTTTATAATGCATTGTGTTTATATAAAAGGAAGCTTTGTAATATGTTTGTTAGTTAAGTTTATATATAAACATTTTTTTTTACTCTCAACAAAATAAATATTCAAACAAAGCGTATCACCCCCATGATATGTTGTCAAGAAAAAAATTAACAAATTATGTTTTTTCCAAACATTGTATTCTATAATATATGCAAAGTTTAAAATATTAAATAAGACCAAGATCTGTTGTTTCATTTCAGCATTTCATAATACATGGTATTAATACAATATTTGTACATATATTAAAAAAAATCTTAACATTTATGAAATGATTGTTTAATTGATAAAATATTTAATTTTGACATTCCATTTTGTATTTTCTAAATCAACATTCCATTTTCGTTCATTACTTTCTGTTTGTGGTGTATGTCATATATTTTACAATTAAAAATTGTTAATTCAATGCATAGAATGACCTTTTATAATATTCACAACCAAGACAGAGCAAGAGCTGTCAAGCACAACGTAATTGTTATCCACTGGACGATAACTTACAACATTGGATGATATTCTAAAATTCTGACTGAAACTTTAATTTAACTGGGTGAATATAAAACCATTACTACATTTATTTTTTTACCATTCAAATATTTGATATATATAACAATGCTTCAAGAATGTTTAAACTATTAATTCCAATTTGCAGAAATAGACATTATTGTCATTAAATGTAAAACAAAACAAATACAGGTAACACAAAAATAACTTAAATTCTACGTAAGAGGCAGTACTATTAGTAATCAATAACAAAAACAAAATGAACATTAAAGGTATGATTGAACGATAAAATCACTGATAGTTATATGAGAAAAATCATGAGGACATTTTCATTCTTACATACATGTTTTATTACAAAATGTTTTGAACATTGTTTAAAAATTTGACATGTGAAAAGTCATCAATATCACAATTTGGCCGAGTCCTTTGAGGGGCGGTATAATTTCCCCTTGGCTAGTCCCAGCAGGCATGATGACAAATAAAGCTGACATTTAGATCACCCATTCTGAAGCAGTGGCACTGAAAGACATCAAGTAGACAGTTTCCTTTCATTAAGAGTTCTGAGAAAAAGAGATCTCATTTGCTTCTTGCATTCACATCTGATACTCCTGCAGATCTATCATACAACCTGAAAAAGAAACAGAGAGATCTGATAAAAAATTATGAAAAAATACGAAATAGAACATTTCAAAATAAGAGGCCACCTGAGTATAATGGCTAGAAAGCACTTATCAGTTCAGTAGTGAAAAGTTTACTGAGGGGAGAGGATGTTGAGGGGAGCAGGGGATGCCTCCATATCAATACATAACATACAATTTTGCACGTTGCTGTTCTTGAAACTTTAAAAAAAAAAAAAGATTGTCTTCCTAAATGGATATCTCAATATAAATATGATCATGGCTTTTCCATTCTTGAAAAAAAAGATTTATACAGATTTCTTCTATAAAAATCTCTATGGTAAACTTTGATCCCCCATAATGGTTCTACCTTACCCTGGGAGTTATGGTCTAATCAATACTTCCATATAAATAATCATTATTTACTATTCCTGAGAAGTATTTTCTGCATATTTCTATGTTAATTGTTTATCCCTCATTGTGGCCCCAATCTAGCCCCGGAGGTCTTGATTTGAACAATCCTGAATCTAGACCACTTGAAGATGCTTAAATATTAATAAGACCAATCATAGCTTTGCAGTTCTTGAGATGAGAATTTTCAAAGATTTTTGCTATATAATTTATATACCTCGGTAAACTTTTGATCTTCTATGGGGGTCATCATTTGAAAAAAACTTGCTATTACATGTATCTCCCCTTGAAAAAGGGAGTATTCCTTTATTTGAAGAAACTTAAATTGTTTTTATCTAAGGATACTATGTACAAAGCTTTGATGAAATCGGACCACCAGTTCTTCAGAAGATAAAAATGTAGTTTGTGAAAAGATAAAAATGTAAAAAGTTTATGACGATGACAACAATGATAGAGATTTTTTGTGTCATCAAGACTCCTTCGATTTTAAATCCTAATGAATTGCAAAAATGTCAAACAAGTAACAACTCAAACTTGATTCATCCACAAATTGGAATCCTAATGAATCGCTAAAATTTCTCAAACCATAAAAAAGTAGACTCCACAAAAATAAGTGATTTGAAAGCATTTAATTCCAGATGGATTTGAATTTTTCAGTGCTCAAGTTTTTTTTTTTTAAATCTCCGGCAATATTTTGGGTTTCTTTCAAGATGCACCTATCAAGCACAAGACAATGAGCACAGTAAATTAATTCATATATACCTTTTAGACACAGAGATATTATTGTATAAGATGAACTTTTTCAATGTCCATTTCGAGCTTATCTGGCAGCTAGTATAAGTGGCTGTAGATTGGCCAGTGGCTTTGCTAGTCGAAGGAAGGGATGCTGCAATGAGCAAAAGATTCTCAAGATTAACAGGAAATTTTTAATCATTAAAAGTATATGTCTTTATCAAATATTTAAGCACAAACAAAATTTTCACACAAAAAATCATATTATATACTGACACGCAAAAGAAACGCAACAAGCAGTAATCTACAAATGTTTGAATTTTTTATCTAATGATTTTCAAAAAAGAATACAGTAAGACTAGTCCGAAAAATCTGACGTTTTTCTGGCTTTTTTTACGATTTTGATATTTCACATGCCAGGAAAACGTCAGAACCGGCGCCATTACAAAAACTGGGAAATCGCCGCCTCCAACCGGAGGCGGCATTCAGAGGTTGATTTTCGATACTTGTAAACCGAATTAAATGCTGAATTCACATTTTATCAATAATACTACACCTTTAGTACTCACCAACACCGTTTTTATGTACTGTTTATGAAATAATATAATTCAATGAACACATTTTATCTGACTGTTGAGATTTGTTTTCATTTCGTGCATTTTAAAATCGTGCAAGTTCTGAATAGGAATGTGGAGTGGTAATTTCTATTCATCGATATTGGTGAGTTCTAGGAGCATTATGCCAATAATAAATTGTGATTTCGGCATCTAATTCGGTTCCCAAGTATAGAAAATCAACTTCGAGTGGAGACGGTGAAATTCCCAGTTTTCGTAATGGCGCCAGTTCTGACGTTTTTCTGGCATGTAAAATATCAAAATTTATTATTATTTTGTGGATAGATAGATTGATTGATTGATTATATGTTGTTTAACGTCTCTCTCAAGAATTTTTCACACATATATGGAGACGTCACCGTCTGCCAATGAGGGCTTCAAATTTATATAGATCTATACTCGGCACTCAGGGCCATTGATCAGTGAGGGTTCTTTAACCTGCCAACGCCTACCGCGACACGGGACCTACATTTTTAAGGTCATATTCGAAAGACCCGTGGCTTTCACTTCTAATGCCGAGCAAAGGAATAGTCACTACCTATGTACACGTCTTATGTCTGACGCGGCGCCGCGAACGAGAATAGAACCCGGGCCTCCCGTATCACTAGTAGTATATTTGAGATAAAATATAGTGTAGAGATCTAAATTTTAAACACAACTGCTGTGTTCATTGATATCGATAAACATTGTTATGGAAGACAACTAAATTTCAGATAAAGTGGTGTAGAAAACTAGAAATTACTTAATTTACACACTAAAACACGTAGATTAATTTACTCAAGGGATTTCCTCTTCTAATTCAAGAATTCTTCCTCTTTCCTGAACAAAATGTGAAAATGGCTTCTTATAGTTGGATGTAAGTATAAAAAATGAGATTTGTATATTTTATTATGAATACAGATTAGAACCACACATTTCATAAGATTCTAAACTGTTAGGATGTAAATCTTGAGGACTGATGGAAAGTAAAAAGGATAACGACATGTATACTTGGGCCGTTATACACATTAACTCAAAAGTAAACCAATTTTCATTCGCGTGCTAGAAATTTTCGCGAAGTTCGCGAGAGCCTCGTCATCGCGAATATTTCTCACCGCGAACCGGTTCTTAAAGTCTATGTGTCTATAAAAAAAAGAAACCTTAATAGGCTTTATCGCGAAAATTAATCGTCACGAACTGGTTTACCCCCGGCAAATCGCAAAATAAAGTAGTCGCAAATAAAAGTTGGTATATGTATCATATACCGCCGGTATTCACCCAAAATGTTAATTTTTAAAACCTTTGCCCCGTCTCTAATTATTATCACATTCAAGTTTCAAGTGTGAATCTGAATGCCCAGCGTGATATTAATTTGAACTCATCACATTTAAGAGACACTACCAAAAAAGTGTTTACTCATTTTTTTTTTCATGCAAAATTATCAATGTATTGAATCTATTTTTTTAAACAGTGATTTGGGTATCCAGCATTTATCAGAGTCTGTGTTTGTGGGACTGCGTCGCATAGTGGGGACCTCTCAACAGGTGGCAATGAGGAGAGAATTACTTGAAATGGACCAAGTGATACAGGATCAAGCTTTTTCATGTGATAAATTTAAATTGATAACAAGTGGCAGTTATAGGGAAGGATTCAGGCTACAGGGGTCAGATGTAGACATGATGATCTGGTTAAATCACTTCAAAATAATCTGGGACTTGGATCAGGCTCAGAATTATGATTTAAATAGAAAAACACTGATTCTCTGTGATTGTTCGGAAAGTCCACCTGGATTTGCTTTACTTGAATTATTGACAGAGACTAACCAGGTATATCTAAAGAATTCATGTATAAGAATCAATGACAGACTCTATATATCAAGTTCTAAGTTCAGAAGTATTCATTGTAATTCTGGATGTAGGGAACATGGTCCTTGTACTAGCATTGTTCAAGCGGAACTAGAACTTGACTTTGCAGACTGTTTTGTCTGTGACTTTTGGCCTCCTCCCGCCTTCCAATGGAGAAACAGGTGTCACTCATGGCCCCCGCCTCCTATCATTGATGAAATAGTCCGAAAAGGGTGTCATTTTGTAGCAATAGGACACAAATTAGGAAATCATGCTGACAAAGAATGGAGAATTTCCTTCTCTTTGGCAGAGCAATATCTAGTTTCCTCTATGAATCATTGCCAATTCTTAAAATATGGTCTACTTAAATTATTCTTGAAAGAATGCATTAACAGTAGATTAAGTGAAGAGGAGAAATTATTGTGTTCTTATCACATGAAGACGGCTGTTTTTTGGGTGATTCAACAAAATATGATACCTCACTGGTGTCCACAAAATTTCCTGCAGTGTTTCTGGATCTGTTTTAAACTTATCCTGAAATGGGTGTATGAAGGCATTTGTCCAAATTTTTTCATTCCAGAAAACAACATGTTTCTGAGTAAAATTCATGGTCAAGCACAAAAGGATTTGTTCATTAGACTCCATGAATTATATGAGATGGGTTTAGCATGCCTTCTTCACAGTCAATCCTTAAAATCCGATGTCATAAGTGTCCTTCTAACTCCTAGGCAATCTGTTTGTACAGATGAACACACTTTGGTTTCTAAAGTCCAGTTTGAAATATATCTATTCTATGAGATATTTAACATCAATATACTCATTAGAGACTTACCCACTTGTATGAGGTACCTTATTGCTATAGAAAGGTTGAAAAATTTACCCCTTACACAATATCAGAAACTTGTTTTACAGCACAGTACAGCTATTACACTCCAGAGCACAGCTTTTATTTTACTCAACTTCTTAACAGATTCAATCACAGCACTCGAAGTGAATAACAACACATGTAGAAATAAAGAGACATATTTAACTGACAAAACGTCCCTTTACATGCTAAGATTAGCCGCTAAGTTTGGGTTCATTTCCGACAGGCTGTATATTGCCATGTATTATTACAAGACATTCAGATACTTGAAAGCTTTAAATGTGATAGAATCTACAAAAGCCAAGTTAGCACAGCCTTATGTAGTGTTAAGGGGACATGTAAATGCATGGAGATATAGCGAGATATAGGGAGACTTTCCTTGTCTACAAAGATGAGAAAGGCTGTAGCATGGGATATATTTCTGAACAATAACATTTTTTACATTAATGAGTTATTGCCAGAACAACAGTCTGGAATACTGTATAGATTCCCTGGATTGTACATCCCCCTCTATGTTATTTTAAACATGCTGGAGGTCTTTTGTTACAGACATGTAGACCCAGCAAGAACACAAAGAGCTTTGAGTGATCTACAAGATCTTGTACACCATGATCATGAGACAAACATTCTTAGAAACGGAAAAGACATATCATGGGAGATCCTAGGGATTTGTCAACAGATTACCGGGAATTATCAAGCTGCTCTATATTCATACCAACAATCCCTAACACAAAAAACAGTGCAAAAAATACAAACTGCAACATTAATGAGGATACGGCAAATTATAGAACTTAACCATTGAGGCAAGCATTTTATTGACAGTACATTAAGAACATGTAGATAAAGTTTAGAATCAGATTTTTGTTGGAAAAAATTTAGCAAAGTCAAAACTCTTGTTGACAATGGTAAGAAGCAGCTGTCACAATTTCCGTTGTAAATTGAAAGTTGTTTTTTATCTTAAAATTTTTATCTTCAAAAATTTAAATAAATAGATCCCTAAATAAAAGGAGGAAATAAATGGGAAAGTCAATTTTTCTAACTTTTGCAGACCATTTGATTCTTTATAATGCATTGTGTTTATATAAAAGGAAGCTTTGTAATATGTTTGTTAGTTAAGTTTATATATAAACATTTTTTTTTACTCTCAACAAAATAAATATTCAAACAAAGCGTATCACCCCCATGATATGTTGTCAAGAAAAAAATTAACAAATTATGTTTTTTCCAAACATTGTATTCTATAATATATGCAAAGTTTAAAATATTAAATAAGACCAAGATCTGTTGTTTCATTTCAGCATTTCATAATACATGGTATTAATACAATATTTGTACATATATTAAAAAAAATCTTAACATTTATGAAATGATTGTTTAATTGATAAAATATTTAATTTTGACATTCCATTTTGTATTTTCTAAATCAACATTCCATTTTCCTTCATTACTTTCTGTTTGTGGTGTATGTCATATATTTTACAATTAAAAATTGTTAATTCAATGCATAGAATGACCTTTTATAATATTCACAACCAAGACAGAGCAAGAGCTGTCAAGCACAACGTAATTGTTATCCACTGGACGATAACTTACAACATTGGATGATATTCTAAAATTCTGACTGAAACTTTAATTTAACTGGGTGAATATAAAACCATTACTACATTTATTTTTTTACCATTCAAATATTTGATATATATAACAATGCTTCAAGAATGTTTAAACTATTAATTCCAATTTGCAGAAATAGACATTATTGTCATTAAATGTAAAACAAAACAAATACAGGTAACACAAAAATAACTTAAATTCTACGTAAGAGGCAGTACTATTAGTAATCAATAACAAAAACAAAATGAACATTAAAGGTATGATTGAACGATAAAATCACTGATAGTTATATGAGAAAAATCATGAGGACATTTTCATTCTTACATACATGTTTTATTACAAAATGTTTTGAACATTGTTTAAAAATTTGACATGTGAAAAGTCATCAATATCACAATTTGGCCGAGTCCTTTGAGGGGCGGTATAATTTCCCCTTGGCTAGTCCCAGCAGGCATGATGACAAATAAAGCTGACATTTAGATCACCCATTCTGAAGCAGTGGCACTGAAAGACATCAAGTAGACAGTTTCCTTTCATTAAGAGTTCTGAGAAAAAGAGATCTCATTTGCTTCTTGCATTCACATCTGATACTCCTGCAGATCTATCATACAACCTGAAAAAGAAACAGAGAGATCTGATAAAAAATTATGAAAAAATACGAAATAGAACATTTCAAAATAAGAGGCCACCTGAGTATAATGGCTAGAAAGCACTTATCAGTTCAGTAGTGAAAAGTTTACTGAGGGGAGAGGATGTTGAGGGGAGCAGGGGATGCCTCCATATCAATACATAACATATAATTTTGCACGTTGCTGTTCTTGAAACTTTAAAAAAAAAAAAAGATTGTCTTCCTAAATGGATATCTCAATATAAATATGATCATGGCTTTTCCATTCTTGAAAAAAAAGATTTATACAGATTTCTTCTATAAAAATCTCTATGGTAAACTTTGATCCCCCATAATGGTTCTACCTTACCCTGGGAGTTATGGTCTAATCAATACTTCCATATAAATAATCATTATTTACTATTCCTGAGAAGTATTTTCTGCATATTTCTATGTTAATTGTTTATCCCTCATTGTGGCCCCAATCTAGCCCCGGAGGTCTTGATTTGAACTATCCTGAATCTAGACCACTTGAAGATGCTTAAATATTAATAAGACCAATCATAGCTTTGCAGTTCTTGAGATGAGAATTTTCAAAGATTTTTGCTATATAATTTATATACCTCGGTAAACTTTTGATCTTCTATGGGGGTCATCATTTGAAAAAAACTTGCTATTACATGTATCTCCCCTTGAAAAAGGGAGTATTCCTTTATTTGAAGAAACTTAAATTGTTTTTATCTAAGGATACTATGTACAAAGCTTTGATGAAATCGGACCACCAGTTCTTCAGAAGATAAAAATGTAGTTTGTGAAAAGATAAAAATGTAAAAAGTTTATGACGATGACAACAATGATATAGATTGGACAAATGTTGATCAGAAAATCTCACTTGAGCATTTGACTAAGGTGAGCTAAAAGTTATGAAATGGTTGAAACTTATTTATAAAATATTCAAAATACCTTAAATTCACTTATTTTAAATTTTCCTAAAATCCTAATGAATTGCAAAAATGTCAAATAAGTAACAACTCAAACTTGATTCATCCACAAATTGGAATCCTAATGAATCGCTAAAATTTCTCAAACCATAAAAAAGTAGACTCCACAAAAATAAGTGATTTGAAAGCATTTAATTCCAGATGGATTTGAATTTTTCAGTGCTCAAGTTTTTTTTTTTTAAATCTCCGGCAATATTTTGGGTTTCTTTCAAGATGCACCTATCAAGCACAAGACAATGAGCACAGTAAATTAATTCATATATACCTTTTAGACACAGAGGTATTATTGTATAAGATGAACTTTTTCAATGTCCATTTCGAGCTTATCTGGCAGCTAGTATAAGTGGCTGTAGATTGGCCAGTGGCTTTGCTAGTCGAAGGAAGGGATGCTGCAATGAGCAAAAGATTCTCAAGATTAACAGGAAATTTTTAATCATTAAAAGTATATGTCTTTATCAAATATTTAAGCACAAACAAAATTTTCACACAAAAAATCATATTATATACTGACACGCAAAAGAAACGCAACAAGCAGTAATCTACAAATGTTTGAATTTTTTATCTAATGATTTTCAAAAAAGAATACAGTAAGACTAGTCCGAAAAATCTGACGTTTTTCTGGCTTTTTTTACGATTTTGATATTTCACATGCCAGGAAAACGTCAGAACCGGCGCCATTACAAAAACTGGGAAATCGCCGCCTCCAACCGGAGGCGGCATTCAGAGGTTGATTTTCGATACTTGTAAACCGAATTAAATGCTGAATTCACATTTTATCAATAATACTACACCTTTAGTACTCACCAACACCGTTTTTATGTACTGTTTATGAAATAATATAATTCAATGAACACATTTTATCTGACTGTTGAGATTTGTTTTCATTTCGTGCATTTTAAAATCGTGCAAGTTCTGAATAGGAATGTGGAGTGGTAATTTCTATTCATCGATATTGGTGAGTTCTAGGAGCATTATGCCAATAATAAATTGTGATTTCGGCATCTAATTCGGTTCCCAAGTATAGAAAATCAACTTCGAGTGGAGACGGTGAAATTCCCAGTTTTCGTAATGGCGCCAGTTCTGACGTTTTTCTGGCATGTAAAATATCAAAATTTATTATTATTTTGTGGATAGATAGATTGATTGATTGATTATATGTTGTTTAACGTCTCTCTCAAGAATTTTTCACACATATATGGAGACGTCACCGTCTGCCAATGAGGGCTTCAAATTTATATAGATCTATACTCGGCACTCAGGGCCATTGATCAGTGAGGGTTCTTTAACCTGCCAACGCCTACCGCGACACGGGACCTACATTTTTAAGGTCATATTCGAAAGACCCGTGGCTTTCACTTCTAATGCCGAGCGTTTGGCGAAGGAATAGTCACTACCTATGTACACGTCTTATGTCTGACGCGGCGCCGCGAACGAGAATAGAACCCGGGCCTCCCGTATCACTAGTAGTATATTTGAGATAAAATATAGTGTAGAGATCTAAATTTTAAACACAACTGCTGTGTTCATTGATATCGATAAACATTGTTATGGAAGACAACTAAATTTCAGATAAAGTGGTGTAGAAAACTAGAAATTACTTAATTTACACACTAAAACACGTAGATTAATTTACTCAAGGGATTTCCTCTTCTAATTCAAGAATTCTTCCTCTTTCCTGAACAAAATGTGAAAATGGCTTCTTATAGTTGGATGAGATTTGTATAATGAGATTTGTATATTTTATTATGAATACAGATTAGAACCACACATTTCATAAGATTCTAAACTGTTAGGATGTAAATCTTGAGGACTGATGGAAAGTAAAAAGGATAACGACATGTATACTTGGGCCGTTATACACATTAACTCAAAAGTAAACCAATTTTCATTCGCGTGCTAGAAATTTTCGCGAAGTTCGCGAGAGCCTCGTCATCGCGAATATTTCTCACCGCGAACCGGTTCTTAAAGTCTATGTGTCTATAAAAAAAAGAAACCTTAATAGGCTTTATCGCGAAAATTAATCGTCACGAACTGGTTTACCCCCGGCAAATCGCAAAATAAAGTAGTCGCGAATAAAAGTTGGTATATGTATCATATACCGCCGGTATTCACCCAAAATGTTAATTTTTAAAACCTTTGCCCCGTCTCTAATTATTATCACATTCAAGTTTCAAGTGTGAATCTGAATGCCCAGCGTGATATTAATTTGAACTCATCACATTTAAGAGACACTACCAAAAAAGTGTTTACTCATTTTTTTTTTCATGCAAAATTATCAATGTATTGAATCTATTTTTTTAAACAGTGATTTGGGTATCCAGCATTTATCAGAGTCTGTGTTTGTGGGACTGCGTCGCATAGTGGGGACCTCTCAACAGGTGGCAATGAGGAGAGAATTACTTGAAATGGACCAAGTGATACAGGATCAAGCTTTTTCAAGTGATAAATTTAAATTTATAACAAGTGGCAGTTATAGGGAAGGATTCAGGCTAGAGGGGTCAGATATAGACTCGATGTTCTGGTTAAATCCCTTCAAAATAATCTGGGACTTGGATCAGGCTCAGAATTATGATTTAAATAGAAAAACACTGATTCTCAGTGTTTGTTCGGAAAGTCCACCTGGATTTGCTTTACTTGAATTATTGACAGAGACTAACCAGGTATATCTAAAGAATTCATGTATAAGAATCAATGACAGACTCTATATATCAAGTTCTAAGTTTAGAAGTATTCATTGTAATTCTGGATGTAGGGAACATGGTCCTTGTACTAGCATTGTTCAAGCGGAACTAGAACTTGACTTTGCAGACTGTTTTGTCTGTGACTTTTGGCCTCCTCCCGCCTTCCAATGGAGAAACAGGTGTCACTCATGGCCCCCGCCTCCTATCATTGATGAAATAGTCCGAAAAGGGTGTCATTTTGTAGCAATAGGACACAAATTAGGAAATCATGCTGACAAAGAATGGAGAATTTCCTTCTTTTTGGCAGAGCAATATCTAGTTTCCTCTATGAATCATTGCCAATTCTTAACATATGGTCTACTTAAATTATTCTTGAAAGAATGCATTAACAGTAGATTAAGTGAAGAGGAGAAATTATTGTGTTCTTATCACATGAAGACGGCTGTTTTTTGGGTGATTCAACAAAATATGATACCTCACTGGTGTCCACAAAATTTCCTGCAGTGTTTCTGGATCTGTTTTAAACTTATCCTGAAATGGGTGTATGAAGGCATTTGTCCAAATTTTTTCATTCCAGAAAACAACATGTTTCTGAGTAAAATTCATGGTCAAGCACAAAAGGATTTGTTCATTAGACTCCATGAATTATATGAGATGGGTTTAGCATGCCTTCTTCACAGTCAATCCTTAAAATCCGATGTCATAAGTGTCCTTCTAACTCCTAGGCAATCTGTTTGTACAGATGAACACACTTTGGTTTCTAAAGTCCAGTTTGAAATATATCTATTCTATGAGATATTTAACATCAATATACTCATTAGAGACTTACCCACTTGTATGAGGTACCTTATTGCTATAGAAAGGTTGAAAAATTTACCCCTTACACAATATCAGAAACTTGTTTTACAGCACAGTACAGCTATTACACTCCAGAGCACAGCTTTTATTTTACTCAACTTCTAAACAGATTCAATAGCACTCGAAGTGAATAACAACACATGTAGAAATAAAGAGACATATTTAACTGACAAAACGTCCCTTTACATGCTAAGATTAGCCGCTAAGTTTGGGTTCATTTCCGACAGGCTGTATATTGCCATGTATTATTACAAGACATTCAGATACTTGGAAGCTTTAAATATGATAGAATCTACAAAAGCCAAGTTAGCACAGCCATATGCAATGTTAAGGGGACATGTAAATGCATGGAGATATAGCGAGACTGTAGGGAGACTTTCCTTGTCTACAAAGATGAGAGAGGCTGTTGCATGGGATATATTTCTGAACAATAACATTTTTTACATTAATGAGTTATTGCCAGAACAACAGTCTGGAATACTGTATAGATTCCCTGGATTGTACATCCCCCTCTATGTTATTTTAAACATGCTGGAGGTCTTTTGTTACAGACATGTAGACCCAGCAAGAACACAAAGAGCTTTGAGTGATCTACAAGATCTTGTACACCATGATCATGAGACAAACATACTTAGAAACGGAAAAGACATATCATGGGAGATCCTAGGGATTTGTCAACAGATTACCGGAAATTATCAAGCTGCTCTATATTCATACCAACAATCCCTAACACAAAAACATTGCAAAAAATACAAACTGCAACATTAATGAGGATACGGCAAATCATAGAACTTAACCATTGAGGCAAGCATTTTATTGACAGTACATTAAGAACATGTAGATAAAGTTTAGAATCAGATTTTTGTTGGAAAAAATTTAGCAAAGTCAAAACTCTTGTTGACAATGGTAAGAAGCAGCTGTCTTAATTTCCGTTGTAAATTTAAAGTTGGTTTTTATCTTAAAATTTTTATCTTCAAAAATTTAAATAAATAGATCCCTAAATAAAAGGAGGAAATAAATGGGAAAGTCAATTTTTCTAACTTTTGCAGACCATTTGATTCTTTATAATGCATTGTGTTTATATAAAAGGAAGCTTTGTAATATGTTTGTTAGTTAAGTTTATATATAAACATTTTTTTTACTCTCAACAAAATAAATATTCAAACAAAGCGTATCACCCCCATGATATGTTGTCAAGAAAAAAATTAACAAATTATGTTTTTTTCCAAACATTGTATTCTATAATATATGCAAAGTTTAAAATATTAAATAAGACCAAGATCTGTTGTTTCATTTCAGCATTTCATAATACATGGTATTAATACAATATTTGTACATATATTAAAAAAAATCTTAACATTTATGAAATGATTGTTTAATTGATAAAATATTTAATTTTGACATTCCATTTTGTATTTTCTAAATCAACATTCCATTTTCCTTCATTACTTTCTGTTTGTGGTGTATGTCATATATTTTACAATTAAAAATTGTTAATTCAATGCATAGAATGACCTTTTATAATATTCACAACCAAGACAGAGCAAGAGCTGTCAAGCACAACGTAATTGTTATCCACTGGACGATAACTTACAACATTGGATGATATTCTAAAATTCTGACTGAAACTTTAATTTAACTGGGTAAATATAAAACCATTACTACATTTATTTTTTTACCATTCAAATATTTGATATATATAACAATGCTTCAAGAATGTTTAAACTATTAATTCCAATTTGCAGAAATAGACATTATTGTCATTAAATGTAAAACAAAACAAATACAGGTAACACAAAAATAACTTAAATTCTACGTAAGAGGCAGTACTATTAGTAACCAATAACAAAAACAAAATGAACATTAAAGGTATGATTGAACGATAAAATCACTGATAGTTATATGAGAAAAATCATGAGGACATTTTCATTCTTACATACATGTTTTATTACAAAATGTTTTGAACATTGTTTAAAAATTTGACATGTGAAAAGTCATCAATATCACAATTTGGCCGAGTCCTTTGAGGGGCGGTATAATTTCCCCTTGGCTAGTCCAAGCAGGCATGATGACAAATAAAGCTGACATTTAGATCACCCATTCTGAAGCAGTGGCACTGAAAGACATCAAGTAGACAGTTTCCTTTCATTAAGAGTTCTGAGAGAAAGAGATCTCATTTGCTTCTTGCATTCACATCTGATACTCCTGCAGATCTATCATACAACCTGAAAAAGAAACAGAGAGATCTGATAAAAAATTATGAAAAAATACGGAATAGAACATTTCAAAATAAGAGGCCACCTGAGTATAATGGCTAGAAAGCACTTATCAGTTCAGTAGTGAAAAGTTTACTGAGGGGAGAGGATGTTGAGGGGAGCAGGGGATGCCTCCATATCAATACATAACATATAACTTTGCACGTTGCTGTTCTTGAAACTTTGAAAAAAAAAAGATTGTCTTCCTAAATGGATATCTCAATATAAATATGATCATGGCTTTTCCATTCTTGAAAAAAAAAGATTTATACAGATTTCTTCTATAAAAATCTCTATGGTAAACTTTGATCCCCCATAATGGCCCTACCTTACCCTGGGAGTTATGGTCTAATCAATACTTCCATATAAATAATCATTGTTTACTATTCCTGAGAAGTATTTTCTGCATATTTCTATGTTAATTGTTTATCCCTCATTGTGGCCCCAATCTAGCCCCGGAGGTCTTGATTTGAACAATCTTGAATCTAGACCACTTGAAGATGCTTAAATATTAATAAGACCAATCATAGCTTTGCAGTTCTTGAGATGAGAATTTTCAAAGATTTTTGCTATATAATTTATATACCTCGGTAAACTTTTGATCTTCTATGGGGGTCATCATTTGAAAAAAACTTGCTATTACATGTATCTCCCCTTGAAAAAGGGAGTATTCCTTTATTTGAAGAAACTTAAATTGTTTTTATCTAAGGATACTATGTACAAAGCTTTGATGAAATCGGACCACCAGTTCTTCAGAAGATAAAAATGTAGTTTGTGAAAAGATAAAAATGTAAAAAGTTTATGCCGATGACAACAATGATAGAGATTGGACAAATTTTGATCAGAAAAGCTCACTTGAGCATTTGACTAAGGTGAGCTAAAAGTTATGAAATGGTTGAAACTTATTTATAAAATATTCAAAATACCTTAAATTCACTTATTTTAATGGGTGTATATTTTCGTTGTTTTTTGTGTCATCAAGACTCCTTCGATTTTAAATCCTAATGAATTGCAAAAATGTCAAACAAGTAACAACTCAAACTTGATTCATCCACAAATTGGAATCCTAATGAATCGCTAAAATTTCTCAAACCATAAAAAAGTAGACTCCACAAAAATAAGTGATTTGAAAGCATTTAATTCCAGATGGATTTGAATTTTTCAGTGCTCAAGTTTTTTTTTAAATCTCCGGCAATATTTTGGGTTTCTTTCAAGATGCACCTATCAAGCACAAGACAATGAGCACAGTAAATTAATTCATATATACCTTTTAGACATAGAGATATTATTGTATAAGATGAACTTTTTCAATGTCCATTTCGAGCTTATCTGGCAGCTAGTATAAGTGGCTGTAGATTGGCCAGTGGCTTTGCTAGTCGAAGGAAGGGATGCTGCAATGAGCAAAAGATTCTCAAGATTAACAGGAAATTTTTAATCATTAAAAGTATATGTCTTTATCAAATATTTAAGCACAAACAAAATTTTCACACAAAAAATCATATTATATACTGACACGCAAAAGAAACGCAACAAGCAGTAATCTACAAATGTTTGAATTTTTTATCTAATGATTTTCAAAAAAGAATACAGTAAGACTAAACTCACTTTTCAGAACATCAGGGATTTGATAAAAATGTTAAATGTTTATCTTTTAACTTTACTAAGTAACACATGACTGTTAAAACACCCCCTCCCAGCCATTCAATTACAACGTGCAAGACTGTCCTTAACAACAATTGCAGCTTAATTTTTACGATACAACAGGTTAATCAATATCGAGATCTGTCATTCTTTGCCATTTTCAAATGCCTGTTTTTGAGATGATTAGGTCGAATTTTCTCTAACTTAGCGCATTGTAGTAACCCTTTGACTCCCGGTCCAAGGACTATCATTTATGCATATGATACATAAGACCCCGTTGAGGCGTAATGCCGTGTATTTTTGCATCATCAACTCTCCATCACCTTTACGTTGAGATTTTTCAGTTAGGGCAATGGAAATGCTTACTTAAGCCATTTTCGAGAAGCCTTAGCATCGTAACGGGAAAGGAAAGGAGATTTTATTTTTTGAAATGTTGCTTCTTTACTTAAGATGAACAGTATAAACCCTTAAAACTCCCAAAATATTGCCAAATGTTTTGTTAAACATGCAATTTTTTATTTCTATTAAGCAGACGCAAACTTGACTTCAGGTTATGGTACGAAAATCCTTCAACCGTTAAATTACCGATATTTACCAAATTGAAGATATCGATATAAAATACAAAATTATTTACTTTACATATTAATTATTTCCCCCAAATTAGGGTGTTGCGTTTCTTTTGCGTGTCAGTATATATTGTTTGGAATAATGAAAAAGGTGTAAAGAAAACTATTTAAATTATAATTTGAACAACAAGCACATCCTTGTTTTGGAAAAAAATCAAACATACACACTTATTATAGCTGCCTTTCTAACACAGATTATATAAAATACCTTTAAGAGCTCCGAGGTTGATGCTTTTTTTAAAGTCCACCTCCAGGCATTTATCCAGGAGATCTTGGAAGACGGGAGAGAGTTTGTGTTTTCTATTTGATTTCAGGTTTATCATTTGTTGCTATAAAATACAATGCCTAAAAGACAAAACTTAACATCTGAATCATTGGTTCACATTGTTATACAGTTGAACTTCAGTATATCAAATGCTGATGTGTTGATAACCATTAATATGTAAAAGTGCATGATTTGGATGTCCCTTCCTCTTACATGTAAAAGTTTTACTTTTAAAATCTCAAGTCCTTTTACATCTAAAAAAATTATCTAAATAACATTGAGTTTTTTTTATAACAATATTTGACTGTACTTTAAGAATAATTTATTTAAGCATGCCAAAGTACCAGGAAATATTTAATCTGTGAAGTGAAAAAAAAATTAGAGACAAAGCTTAAGCTGATTATTTTGCAGACCAATATCCAGTTTGTGATAGTATTCCGTGATCAACGTTTTGAAAGAACTTTATAACTTAAAATTGCTTGAGAACACAAGCAAATCAATTTATTTATATTGTAAGCTACCCCAGGGGTGGCTAGTATTTCTGAATCCTCAGCATCTATATAGGCCATAGTTTATCATCTAAATAATTCATCTTTTGTCAGGATGTACCAGTAATAAAACTTGTTCTTATGTAATTTAAACAACCAGGCACCACTCTGTGTAGATTCTTTGTTGAATGATACTCAAGATGATTGATCAGTCATACTCAGCATTTTATTGTATGTGCAGCATCTCATAATCATAACAATACAATATATAAATATCAATATAAAACAGCTGATTCTTCAGAAACACAAGTTTAGGTCGTCCAGTGTGGTAGGAGATTTCTAACTAGGCTAATTATACGTAAATAACATTATAAGTATCTCACCGTCTTTGTTTTCTTCTTTTTAACTTTCAAATATAGCCGCCATACAACTAGCTGAAATCTGTCGTAGCGTAGTACGCGCTTGCTTATATAACCTCCTATTCCCTGTCACATGACTCGAATTATCCAATAAAATTGTGCCGTACGAACTATTAACCAATCAAAAGCTTGACGGGAGGCTGAGTTCCCACACAAGTTCCCACACAGAACTACTTCTGCCACACAAGCTACCGTACAACATCGTAACTAGTAAAACTATGTAAAATTAACAAGTGGAAATATAACACATAAAATAAGCTTGACTAGATGAATTAATAAATTCCTTCAATGTTTATAAAACATCCCTAGATTGCACAATATATGCTGAACAATATAGCGTATGAATATCGTAACTACCGACACTAGCGTAAACAAATGTAGTCCCGATAAAGCTGACTGATTATAAAGTTAATGCTAACAATAAATAGCAACTTGTAGCTTCAAATCACAAAACAACTCAAAATAAAAAGTAGAATACGATCCCATATTCATAACTTCAATAGAACAATGTATTACTAGTAAATACATATAGGTCACCAAACCGGAAATGACGATCCGAGTAAAGTATGATGGCTTCCAAAACATGAAATGTAAAATCCACCCTCTATTCCCCGATATTATAACTCCTACGATATTACATGAAGTGACAACAGGTAAATTATGATGATAATAGCCATTACTAAAATCGTATCTAGATAAGCTGACATATTATTTTCAATAAAATCATAAACGAACAACTTTCCTGGCAGGCACATGTTGAACATAGATTTAACAAGAATGAGAACTGGACGACCACATAATATTACGTTTTAAAATCAAGTGATATATTACAATATGATTTTTTTTAAGAATGCTAAATAAACAAGAAATTTTTACCCCCCCCCCTCCTCCTGAACATACACACCAAGAATGCAAATAGTTTGAATTTTTCTACGTCCAAGGGGCATAACTCTGTCAAAAATAAGGTTCATAAGAAGAAACCTACTCAGGGTTCTATAGAAGAAAACCGTCTCAAGGTACTAAGGAGAAAACCTACTCAAGATTCAAATGTAGAAAACCTGCTCAATTTGACACTTTCATCCATTGCCAGTTGCATATTAATGGTTCTTATGTGTTACCTTTGCTTATGGCTAGCACAAATTTCAACTTCATAATGCCATCTTGTATTGAATAGTCAACACAACCTTTTTCTAGAAATTCTGATTGAAGTTGAGCTCAGTTGTATTTTCTTTCCCATAGCCCCCCACCCCCACCCCCACCCCCCACCCCACCACCACCAAATAACTATACAGATAACTCATAATATTGGGATTCTGATTCCGCAGCAGCAAAATTTCATTGATAAAATGTTTTTTCTTTGGTTGCTGAGACAAGTTTATTGTTTTAATGGTTAACAGATTAACAGTTCCTGATGACAATAAACTCAATATCAAATTTTGATAAAAGGTACAAATATTCATAGTTTTAATTTCAATCAGCAAATATTCCCCAAAACATGCTGTCCAACAAATATACCCCATAACAAGTTGTCCTCTACTGATCCACCACAAAATACAATGCTCTAGAGACCCCCCCCTTGAAATGTTGTCAAACACATCCCCACCCAACAACATGCTTTCCAACCAACCAACCAACCCCCCCCCACCCCCACCCCCCACCCCCCCCCCCACACACACATTCTTCATGCTGTCCAAACACATCCCCTACAATCTGCTGTCTCAAACATGCCACAACAAGATGTCCAACAAATATCCCATACAACAAGCTATCCAACAAACGTTCCACACAACATGCTATCCAACAAACATTTCACACAACATGCTATCCAACAAACATTCCAACCAACATGCTGTCCAACAAACATTCCAACCATCATGCTGTCCAACAAACATTCCAACCAACATGCTGTCCAACAAACATTACACATAAACATGCTTTCCAACAAACATTACACATAAACATGCTTTCCAACAAACATTACACATAAACATGCTTTCCAACAAACATTACACATAAACATGCTGTCCAACAAACATTACACATAAACATGCTTTCCAACAAACATTACACATAAGCATGCTTTCCAACAAACATGACACATAAACATGCTTTCCAACAAACATTACACATAAACATGCTTTCAAACAAACATTACACATAAACATGCTTTCCAACAAACATTACACATAAACATGCTTTCCAACAAACATTACACATAAACATGCTTTCCAACAAACATTACACATAAATATGCTTTCCAACAAACATTACACATAAACATGCTGTCCAACAAACATTACACATAAACATGATTCCCAACAAACATTACACATAAACATGCTGTCCAACAAACATTACACATAAACATGCTGTCCAACCCACATCCAACACAAAATGCTGTCCAATTCACATCCACCTAATAATAAAGTCGAACACACTTACTGCTCAACATACTATCTTACACACATTCCCCACAACATGCTGTCCAACACACATTCGCCACAACATGCTGTCCCTCACCCCATACATACTGCTTAATCCCTACCCTTAACATGCCTTCAAACATCAACCCCAACATCCTGTTCAACAAACATCCCCAAAAATATGCTGTTGAAAACATATACCACACAACATGCTGTTCCCCCTCCCCCCATTCACAACAACATGCTTTTCAACACACGTCCTTCACAAAATGCTATCCAACACGCTAATTTATGAATACCGCTTGGAATTTATTTATAAATATAATACAGTATACGGCACGAACATGTGTAGCGCTAATTCATGATTAAAAGCCAACAACTCCATATCCATTGATTGCGATAAAATTTGATACGCCAAATTATGTACATGTGCAGTATCATACATAGGGTAACCGGTATGAACTATTTATTTTGCTCAAAATCTGTTTTTTTTTTTTACATTTCCTTAACATGGTTTTGTTAGGGTATACTCATATTTGTACACATATTTCAGTGAATAGACGACAAAATGCTATTTATATAATAGTGTTGCATTATGCATGTACTATGCCTAAATAGTAGGCAGGGTTTGACACATGGTGCACGAGCCGGAGGCGAGTGCACTATGTGTCAAACCCTGCCTACTATTTAGGCATAGTACATGCATAATGCAACACTATTGTTATTATTATGCTGAATGTTGTAATTATTTATGCGGCAATCCATTTGACTTTGGTGCTAACACAGCGCACTTGCAAGAACTCATTCAAAATCTTCATGCTAAAATTGGTTGCATGCTTAGTTATTTTGATTACTAGTATTTTCTCTAAATAAGTCGGGATTTTCTGTCGCAAAGCAACTCATCTTTATTTTCTGTTTGTAAGTAAGACTTATTTGTTTGCAGACGTCGTTTCTCATTGATAATTTTCTTTTACATCCTTCAATCAAGCGTCATATAAAAAAGCGTTTTAATGACCCTATAAAATCAGTTCATCTAACGATCTGTATGTAATTAGTTTGAAACTTTGTTGTACACATTAATCTAAGGTTTCTTAGAATAATATTACTGTTTTCAAATAACATTTGTCTATTTTCTCCTTCTTGTGTCAATTGTATAAATTAAGTTTATATATTTAATAAAATTCTATCAATCAGTGATCGTCTTTGTGGCGTAATCGATAAGGCATCGGACTGACAACCTCATGGTTGTGAGTTCGATCCCCGGCATGTGCATTGAAGAATTTTATTCAGTAAATAAAGCCGTGCATTATTTCGGCATAGTATGCTTACGCTATATAAATCCTTAGACCACTATGCGAGAATAGTAGGGTATGGGTTATATAGAGACAAACTGACAGGTAGCATAATAATGTTTGATATGACATTTCTTTGTTAAATGTCAAATTTAGCCATGCACAGTTTACTCAGTAGGTCCATTTCTTTTAATCCAAATTGAAAAAGAACAAATAAAATCAAAGGAATGAATAAACCAATCATTTAACCAAATATCAATCGGATAAAAAGAAAAATCCATTTGAAATTTTATTATGGCAAACTTTGTTTGTCAATCAAAGACATGAGCGTGATGATGAACTGATGGAATAAAAAAGAATACTGAAATTTCTTATTCTTTTTTACATTTGATAAAAAAATTTCCACTTCCTAAAATAGTATGTTATAGAATTTTTAATGAATAATCGAGTTATATTTCACTCTGGGTACCAAACCTTTTGTCGTGTGAAAAAAAAACTACTGTTATAGTAACGACGAGGAACTATGAATTTACAATAAGGTATCTGTTTAGGGTCACTATGAAAGGAAGACTCTCGTAATCATCTAATTTATTCTTCATATTGATCATCATATTGTCTATCTACCTTTTAAACATGAGTGCTATTTTCAATGAAATTCTGATCAACATCAATATGCAATGCAACATAATTTCAGATACAACTGTTGTAGACGTTGCTTTACTTACACAATTTTTTTGAAACATACGGAAGAACTACTCTGAAATCGAGTTTCCTTTTCTAGTCATAGATCCTTCCTCTTTATATACAGCTAGAATGGCAGATGAAATGACTTCCTACAGTTGGATGTAGGTAAAATTTAGATTTTCTTTTCTGTCTATGAATAAGATCTTTTATACATACTACTTGTAATTCTTCAATCCTCTTGGGTGTAGTTCTTCAGATTTTTCAATCAGTATATTTAGGCTTTTTAAGAGATATTTTGAATGTCAAAGTGATTTAGTAGTCCCACCTACTGGTCTTAAAAAGAAGATACTTTGTTTCAGTGAAACTTATTTATTGTAATGTATATTGTTAATTAACATACAGAAAAAAATTTGTTAGAGCCCCCTCATCTAGTACTAAATAGCCACAACAATCTTAAACACAGCCCGATAATTGAAATTCTGAATGATGTTGGGCTCAGATGTATTTTTACTTACCCATAATTCCCCCCTCACCAAATAACTATCCAAATAATTCACAATATTGGGATTATGATTTTAAAACACCACTAAAATTTCATTGATAATAAGATCTTTCTTTGTTTGGCGAGATAAGTTCATTGCTTATCATGGTAATTTTCCTACCCCTGGCCACTTTTGTTGCAAAATGATCAGTTCTTATGCTGAGAAAATGTCAATAAACGTAATTTTAACTTCCGAAAAAGGTAAAAAATATTTGTAGTTTTAATTTACATACAACAAATATTCCTAAAAACATATTGTCTAACATACATGTACATCCCCCATAACAAGTTAAGCTGTCTTCTACAGATCCACCACAAAATACACATCCCCCCCAAATGTTCTACAACACTCATCCCACAAAGCATGCTGTCTATCAGACATGCCACAACAACATATTGTCGAACACACATCCCCCAAAACATGATGTCTAACAGATATGTTGTCCAACACACATACCTTACAAACTTGTTTCCAACACACATCCCCCACAACATGATGCCAAATGAAGAATTTGACAATTTGATTTTTCAAACATTGCCTTCTATAAAATTAAATATATTTAAACAATAAAATGCTTTCTTTGTTTGTTATTACTGGAATTAACGGAAGCAGCTGTTGCAGAAAAAATACATAACCCGCGTAAGCGGGTTATGTAAATTTTTTCTGCAATAGCTGCGACCGTTAATTCCAGTAATAACAAACATAGAAAGACAATTTATTGTTTATATTTATATCTGTTTTAATCATTTAAAGCAGGATTGATAAGATTTTATTTATTAATAATGCAAACGTCCCTATACGTTTCATTGATGGAACAGCCACTGTAGTTCATGCAGTGATTAAAGCAATGGGTTTTCTTAAGAAATAAAGGAGAAAATATTCAGTGGATGTAAATATTATAGTATGAACAATTTGTTTGCTCAAAATCTTTTTTTTTTTAATTTTAACATTTCTTTTGTTAGGTATACCCATACTTGTAAACATATTTCAGTAAAAAACAAAACAAAAATGGTATTGTTTAATATGCCATTTCTTTATTAAATGTAAAATTTTTAATCCAATTTATAAAAGAATAAATAAAATCAAAGGAATGAATAGATCAATCAGTACAATCAAATATTGATCTGATAAAAAATGGAAAATCCATTTGAAATATTATTATGACAAAGAGTGTGATGTTGAAATGAAGGAAATAAAAAACACTGAAGATTTCTTTTTCTTTTTTTTACATTTGATTCAAATTTCTTACTCCTTAAACAAATATGTTATCGGGTTTTAATTAATACTCAAATGTAAAAAAAAAAACTTTGTTTCACTCTGGGTACCAAACCTTTTCTCATATGGAAAAACAAAACTACTATAATAATAACGACGAGGAACTATAAATTTACAATAAGGTATCTGCCATAGTGCCATTATAAAAGGAAAACTCTTGTAATCATATTTCAATTTTCTATGATCATCATATTGTCTATTCACCTTTTAAACATGAGTACTATTTTCAATGGATTTCAGATCAACATAAATACGCAATACAACTAAATTTCAGATACAACTATTGTAGACGTTGCTTTATGTACAATATATTTTTAAACATACGGAAGAATTACTCTAAGATCGAATTTTCTCTTCTTATTATAGAAACTCCCTCTTTATATACAGCTAGAACGGCAGATGAAATGACTTCCTACGGTTGGATGCAAGTAAAATTTCGATTGATATTTTCATCTATGAATAAAATCTGTAACACATACTTCTAATAATCCTTCTACACACTAGGATGTAGTTTTTGAGGTGTCGGACTTTAAAAATGATAACTAACATTTTAATCCGTATATTTAGGCTTTAAAGACATTACCTATCATCTCAATATTACACTCTCTCAAAATATTATTTTGAATCCTTGATCCGGTGGTTCTAATAGGTTCGACTAGCTTTAACTGCATACATTAAGTTATACAAATGCATATTACAGTGATTTGGGTATTCAGCATCTATCAGAGTCTGTGTTTGTGGGACTATGTCACATAGTTGGGCTCTCACATGAAGTGACCATGAGGAGAGAACTAATAGATATGGAAGAGATGCTGAGAAAACAAGAGATGTTTGTGAGTAGTAAAAAGAAAATGACAGCGATGACTAGTGGCAGTTATAGGGAGGGATTCAGGATGAAGGACTCAGATTTAGACATAATGTTATGGCCTACTGACCACAATATAATCTGGGATCTGGATCAAGCTCAGAATTATGAATTAAACAGAAAAACACTGATTCTATGTGATTGTTCCAAAAGTCCACCTGGATTTGCTTTACTTGAATTATTGACAGAAACTCACTGGGAACGTTTACAGAATGCATGTATAAGAATCAATAACAGACTTTATATATCAAGTTCTGAGTTCAGACGTCAAACATTTGCTACTGTTATGCCTGATTCTAAAGAACATGGTCCATGTCGTAGCGGTGCTATCGGAACATTAGAATATGACATAGCTCTATGCTTTGCGTGTGATATTTGGCCCCCTCCCGCCTTCCAATGGAGAAACAGATGTCACTCATGGCCGCTAGCTCCGATCATTGATGAAATAGTCAGAAACGGATGCCATTTTGTAGCAGTAGGGCACAAACTAGGAAATCACGCTGACAAAGAATGGAGAATTTCTTTCTCTTTGGCAGAGCAATGTCTAGTTTCCTCTATGAATCATTGCCAATTCCTAACGTACGGTCTGCTGAAGTTGTTCTTAAAAGAATGCATTAACAGTGGACTAAGTGAAGAAAATAAATTACTGTGTTCTTATCACATGAAGACTGCTGTTTTTTGGGTGATTCAACTAAATCTAATGCCTTATTGGTGTCCACAAAACCTCCTGCAGTGTTTCTGGATCTGTTTTAAACTTATCTTAAAATGGGTGTATAAAGGCATCTGTCCAAATTTTTTTATTCCAGAAAACAACATGTTTTTGAGTAATATTCACGGTAAAGCACAAAGAGAATTGTTCATTAGACTTCATGGATTATATGAGAAGGGTTTAGCATGCCTGCTTTACAGTCCATCCATCAGATCACATGTTATAAGTGTCCTTCAAAACCCTAGGCAATCTGTGTGTCCACATGAACTTACATCGATTTATGAGGTGAAATTTGAACTAAATCTATTCTATGAGATATATCGCAATATTATACCAACAAAAAAATTTAACCCCTGTATGAGGTTTCTGAACGCTGTAGAAAGTTTGATCATTTTACCTCTGACACAATATCAGAAACTTCTTTTACAGAAGCGTACATCCTCCATACTCCAGATCACAGCTTTTATTTTACTTAACGATTTAACAGATTCCTTACTACTGGGAGTGGATAACAGCACATGTAGGAATAAAATGATATATTTAACTGACAAAACATCACTTTACATGCTGAAATTAGCGGCCAGGTTTGGATTCCTTTCCGACATGTTGTTCATTGCCATGTATTATTACAAGACATTGAGGTACTTGGAAGCTTTAACGGTAATAGGAGCTACAAAAGCCAAGTTAGTACAGTCATGTGTAGTGTATGGGGGACGTGTAAATGCAACGAGATATATCGAGGATGTAGGGAGTCTATCCCTGTCTTCAAAAATGAGAAAGGCTGTAGCATGCGATATTTTGCTGGGAAATGAACTTTGTTACATTAATGAATTAATGCCAGAACAACAGTCTGCGTTACAGGGTAGAATCCGTGGATTATATATTCCTCTCTATGTTTTCTTACATATGTTGGAAATCTTCTGTTACAGACATGTAGACCCGGTGAGAACACATAGAACTCTACATGATCTACACGATCTTGTACACCATGATCAGGAGACAGACATACTTGGAGATGGAAAAGACATAGCATGGGAGATCTTAGGGATCTGTCAACAGATAACAGGGAATTACCAGGCTGCTCTGTATTCCTACCAGCAATCCTTAACACAAGAAACATTCAATGAAATGCAAACCGCTACATTAATGAGGATACAGCAAATCATGGACCTAATCCATAGAGTGTAACATTTAATTGATACATGTAGTACATTTTTACATGAAATTAAATTTGATAATCAGATTTTTGGTAAAATTTCAGCGATTTAAAACTTTTTTGACAATGATAAGTAGCAACTGTCACAATTTTCTTTGTGAAATGAAAGTTGGGTTTTTACATTAATTTTTTTTTATCTCAAATAAAAACTAAATAAATAAAAAGAAGAAAAAGAAATATGAAAATCACTTTTAGAAACTTTTGTAAGCCATCTAATTCTGTACAACGAATTATGTTTACATGTACATGTATATAAAAGGAACATTTGTAATGCATGTTGTTTGTGAGTCAAGTTTATACCAGGTATAAGATTAAATGGTTTTTTCCTTGGTTGATTTCAGCTCATAAATATCATCTACATTGATGGAACCAACAAAATAAGTAAATTGTCAAATATTGTATTCTATAATATAATACATATACAAAGTTTGAACTATTAAGTAAGATCAAGATCTGTTATTTCATTTCAGCATTTCATAATACATGGTATTATTACAATATTTGTACATATATTTAATAAAATCTTCACATATATGAAATTATTGTTTAATTGTTATAAAATATTTAATTTTGACATTCCAGATCTTGTATTTTCTAAATCTACAATCGTTCATATTACTTCTTTACTTTCTATTTGTGTTGTGTGTCATATATTAGACAATTAAAATAAATTCAATGCATAGAATGACCTTTTATAATATTCACAACCAGAACAGACCAAGAGCTGTCAAGCACAACATAATTGTTATCCACTGGACAATAACTTACATCATTGTAATACCGTAAATCTGGAAATTTTTACTGTAGATAAATTTTTAGCAAATTTGCGCGTGCACTGCTTTCGCAAAAATATTTTTCTTAAAAATAAATCAACATGTGAAGAATATTTTTTCAGAGGACTCGTGTCTTTTTTTTAACTCAGTGCGTCGGTAAGCACTGGTCATTTTTAAAAGAAACCTGTTTACACTAGTCTACTATATAACTACAAGTCAATTGTCCGTGCGTGTAAATTGCCCTCATTATACATGTTATATGCTATATTGTCCGATGATTTGACAAGCACTGAGGCAGTTTGCCCCTTTTTAATTATTTTCATCAATTAATTTGCCAATAAAGAGAAAACTGTCATTTTATCTAACCGAGTATCAACACGGGCGATAACTCAAACTCAGTGTGTTTACTAGAAAGTTCCAAATCTAAACGTGGTGTGTCAATTTTAGGTGAGAAAAAAAGAAACGTTGAGAAAATAATATATTTATTCTTCATTTGGAATAAACTTTTAGTCAAAAGGCATAAACAACCTCTAAAATGTTTGTTATAATTGATTTAAATATTATTTTCAGTGCAAATCCTTTTGCATTTTTATAAAAATTGTTTCGGAACGATTTTGTAATATGTTGCCACGTTGTGAATAAACTGGGCATATTATTTGAAACATAACCTGATCTTAAAATCTTCAGTTATTTTTTTAAGCACCAGTGACAATTCGCAAAAAATTGAAGCGTAAAAATTAATCAACAGCTTTTTGACCCAAATTCGCAAAAATAAATCGACGTAAAAATTTCCAGATTTACGGTATATCCTAAAATTCTGACTGGAATTTTTAACTAGCATGGTAAAAATACAAGCATTATTACATTTATTTATTTACCATTCAAATGTTTGATTATTATCCATAATTACATTATTTTTTTTACCATTTAAATATTTGATTTATATAATAATGCTTCAAGAATGTTTAAACTAAAAATTCCAATTTGCAGAAATAGACATTATTGGTATTGAATATAAAACAAAAAAAATAGAGGTAACACAAAAATAATTTAAAGTTCTACGTAAGAGGCCGAACTATTAGTAACCAATAACAAAAACAAAATGAATACCAGAAAGTCTGTTATTGCAAGCAATAGCTTATGTCGCCCCGAACTGGACAAGACTTTCATTTTTTTCATCACTAAAACAATACCCATTAGCTAAGCCTGGACAACTTTCAACTCGTATCATTACTTTCAGTACTTTGATTCAAAAATCCACTTGTCCCCTGTTTATATGGAAACTATTGACAATTTGCAATTTTTTTATCCAATGAGCACAATTACAGATACTTATCATTACCTCAATAAAATTTCATGAAGAATGTTCAAGGGACCAGAGAGAAAACTCGCCAACAAAAATCGACGCTTTTCGCAGGTTTGAAACAAAACTATAGGCGCTTTGGTTACAGGATGGTACTTATTTTGTGTATGATGTGTTTTTCTAGGTGTGTCTGAATACTCTCATCAAAATAAAAATAAAAATTCGCTGAAATTAGCACGTTATAAAAATGTCATATTTACTGTATATAAAAAGAGTAAAGGAGCGCCACTCGCCATCTTGAAAATCAGGGGTAACTCGGTTCAAACTAAATTTTCAGATTTCGTTCGACACCGGTAGGAAAAATGTAGATATTGTTGAATATTTTCTGTGAACCGTTTGGCACATTTGTGAAGTAAGATACAGGATAAATCCATTTCAATTCAATTATTTTTTTTTAACTAGTTATTCCATTGTTTTGTGTTGCAGTGGTTAAGTTTAAAAATTGTAAAACCAATAATTGATTAATGAAGATTAGGAAGTCTAACAAGCATTCATTTTCTCAGCCACATTTTGCCTTCGCGCAGTTCCTCCATGGTTAATTTTTTAAATGTGGAGAACCCTGGGTTTCCATGGCAACGGTAGCCATTTTAAAACTGAATGGGCACACAACACAACAACAACCAGTGATCCTCCTTTGAGAAAAGTTTCAGGAAGATTGTCCCAGCCATCTCCGAGAAACAGCCTGGAGAACCAAAACATGCGTACAATCGCAATATGTCGCCCGACTTCGTTCGGGGCGACATAATTAAAGCGCTATGATTGACAATAAAATAGTTGTATGATAAAAATCATGACATTTTCATTCTTACATACACTTTTTGAACATTGTTTAAAAATTTGACATATAAAAAGTCACCAATATCACAATTTGGCAGAGTCTTTGGGGTTGGGGGGTCGTACCCCTCACCAGTCCAGCAGGCATGATGACAAATAAAGCTGACATTTAGATCTCCCATTCTGGAGCAGTGACACATAAAGACATCAAATAGACAGTTTCTCTTCATATACAGTTCTGAGAGAAAGAGCTTGGTCTCTCATTTGCTTCTTAAATTCACAAATGAACTTCTGCAGATCAATCATACAACCTGAAAAAGAAACATGGATATCAGATAGGAAAGAAAAAATGAAAAAAAAGAGAAAAGAAATAGAACATTTTAAAAAAGTTGTGAAATGGTTAAAATTGTCTATCTTTTCAAAATCACGTGAAATCACTAATTTTAATAGGTTTATTTATTTATTTATTTTACAAAAATAAGTGATCTGAAAGTATTGAATTCCAGATGATTTTTTTAAATCTGCCCTTCTTTTACATACTTATACAAAATATAAATATCAACTTTTAGAGTCCCGAGTTGATGTTTTTTTTTCTATGTTCACTTTCAAGCATTTATCCAGAGGATCTTTGAAGACGGGCAGGAGTGTCTCTTTCATTTTAGATTTATTATTTGTTGCTATAAGCCTACAAGAGAACACTTAACATCTGAGTTATTGGTTCACATCGTTATACAGTTGAATTTCGGTGTCTCAAATACTGATATCTCGAAAGCCATGAATATGTAAAACTGATTTGGAAGTCTCAGATTATTATTATTTGAGTATTTTACCCTTAATATCTCAAATCCTCATATATCTTAAAAGTTTTTTATCTGTCTCTTTGAGTTTGAAATGAAAAAAATTGATAGAACTTTTATAATCCAATATCAAGTCATGCCAAAGTACCAGAAAATATTTAATATTTAACAATGCAATTTTCTTAAAAGATAATGCTGATAATTTTTCAGGCTGGTAATAGTAGCCAAAATGTGGTAGAATTCTGTGATCAAAGTTTATACGTGTAACTTGTTACTAGTACAGAAGCTAAGTTTTTTTTGGAATGAATAAATCTTGTACTTAAGCTAGAACTGTCCAAAGGGGACGAAATACCCTCGCTAGGTTTTTCAGAGGTGGCAAATCATGAATATTTATGGATCTATAAGAGAAGAGAGAAATACTAAAACATTTTTTAGGTCAAGGTCATGACACACTCTTAGGTCATTAACAATCTTTGTGTGAAGTAGTAGATTCTAATGTTTCTACGTAAGAAAGGTATAGATCGGACACGTTTGCAAAGACAGACGGATAGACAGTCAGACGGACGGACGGACAGACGGACAAGCTGATTCCTATATACCCCCTAAACCTCGTTTGCCGAGGGTATAACTAGGTTGAGAACCCTAGCAAATTATTTTATTAATCACAGAACATTACCATGATTACTTGAAAGCTAGATATACCGGTGCTCATATCAATGTTTACCTTTTGACCTTGACTTTTGGAAAAGTGGCCTTCAATCTATAGGGATCTTTTTAATTGTGTAGTGAATATGAAATCCGTGCATTGCAACAAACTCATATGCTTTTGTCAAATGAAAAGGCTTATTCATGCGAATACAAAAAAACAACATTGTAACTTTGACCTTTGATGGATTGCATATTGTTAAATGTCCCATTCGAGGATTTTTCACTCAAAGGATTTTTCACTCATATAGAGACGTCACCGTATGCTTGTCAATAATTTATATCGTTTTAGAAATTGTTCACACATAGAGCATGCTCTTGCGTATCGAATCAAATGAGACTAGATAGATAGATCCGGGGTGCATATTGTTTTGTCCTGTCTATCTGTTTGTCTGCAAACTTTCACCTTCGCCATAACTTTTGAATCATGAAAGATAGAGACTTCATATTTAGTATCATACTTCACTAATTAAGCTCTTTCCAATGATATCAAGGACAATGACTTTGTGAAATTGAATGTGACTTTTATGCTAAAAATAGCTTATTTGATCTTTCACCATTACTTTTAATTCATAGGAGATAGAGACTTCATAATTAGTATGCATACTAGTTAATTTCTTTCAAATTATATCAAGGTTTATGACCCTGTGACCTTGAGCTATATGCTAAAATAGCTTTTATGAACTTTGTTGCCGCCGGGCGCATAGTGTTTCACAAACACATCTAGTTTTTTTCCTTTGAATATACCTTCTAGTATACTTTTTTTTTTTTTTTTTTTTTTTACAATTTTGAACCTGTGCCAGATGCAGTTTACATACTTTGTAAATAATTAAACTTTTTGACAGGAACTATATTTTCAGGATATATATGAAGCGACTTCTTGGGGTTAGAAGATTTTTTCTTTAACTTTAAAATAGGATATACCACCTCAGATCTGCTTCCGTTAATTGTTCTGCTACATGTAGTATTATTGGAGAATATTGATAATTTGCATCATTTACATTCTGACCCCTTCGCTGTGGAAACTGGTCGGTATTTCTTGGCATGCCTCAACAAATAATAGAATATAACATCTCGATATATAAGTGGACGCACTCTACCCATATTCATTTTCCATGATGATAATCAACAAAGGTTTTCCTCTTCTAGTATATTGCATAAAACGCTATATTTATCAATCCTTGTTTTGATATGTAAATATAAATTCATTAACTTTTTCTCAAATTGAATGATCGAGTGGGACATGGGACTTGTGAACCTTCGCCAGAGTCTAGTGGGTCGTCGGACTAGTGAACCTTCAGCTGTCTGAGTGATCTTGTAAGGCCGGTTCATACGGTTAATTCAGATCGATCTTTATCATATTGTGACAAGATTGATTTATTATATGTTGTTTAACGTCTTTCTCAAGAATTTTTCACACATATTTGGAGACGTCACCGTATGCCAATGAAGGGCTTCAAATTTAAATCTATACTCGGCACTCAGGGCCATTGAGCAGTGAGGGTTCTTTTACCTGCCTACGCCTACCGCGACACGGGACCTATATTTTTAAGGTCATATCGGAAAGACCCGTGGCTTTCACTTCTAATGCCGAGCGTTAAGCAATTAAATGAACAATCACCAATATATATGTTCACATCTTGGGTTTGACGCGGCGCCGCGAACGAGAATCAAACCCGGGCATCACGTATTATATTGTAGATAAAATATGGTGTAAAGATCTAAATTTTAAACATAACTGCTGTGTTCATTGATATCGAAAAATATTGTTATGGAAGACATCTAAATTTAAGATTAAATGATGTAAAAACTAGAAAATTACTTAATTTACACAGTAAAACACGTAGATTAATTTACTCAAGAAATTTCCTTTTCTAATTCAAGAATTCTGTAACGGTATCTTATAGTATCATTCTGTTTTATTGTTACGCAATGTTTGTTTACATGTCATTGCTCCGCGCGAGCAATGTCGTTACATAACTGACCCCGTTAAAAAAGATTGCTCCTCATGAGCAATGCATATTATGTATATATATAGGTCGAGTAAAAGCTTAGGGACGGTCAGTCTTAATTATTCTATTACGGGATATACATGTAGGAAAAAGTGCAGTCCGGCCAGTGATTTATTTTGTGTGAAACTTGGATTTATTTGTGATGTAAATAAACTGTAAATAATTTTATTTTGCGTTTCATTTAACCTAAAGCATATGCTTTAGAGGTTGGAGAATTAAAGTCACATGGATTATTAATAAAATTGGAGTTATCTCACACTTGGATTATTTAAATAGAGCTGTTTACCGCTCGACGGCGCTACAACTGGTGGCAGCGGTGGGATTTTATTCCAGTTGGATATTATTCCGGTGATTTTATTATTTATTTTTCTGTGACATTTATTTATTATGTGATTTCTACCAATGAGGATGGATAGGATTTCGTTTATTACGTGTTATACGATTTTCAAGAACGGATCTGGATATCGTAAGTCTATAGTTGATCTGGAGAACTACAAACTGGTGTCTGAAAAATGCAGAAACGAGTTTCCACGGAGTCAGGCCAAAGAAAAAGTGTTTATGTGTTGTGAAAACTGTGAACTTTCTGTGTTTAAATACCGATGCGTAAATTGTGGCCATATCAATAGTTGCTAGTGTTTGGAAGGAAAACGGAACATAGTGATACTGCTCGGATTATTATTTTCATGTGTGTGTTTACTAATTATGGATTTCAGAAATACTCCACCCCAAAGACTGGCACATATTTATGACTATGATGACTCTGGGAAATTAGTACTAGTGCGAATTGAGGATTATTATTTACGCAAAGAGTGTCCGAATTGTTTTAATATGTTTCTGAAAAGTGAAAATCATCATATTCTGGATAATGGAAAAACTGTGAGGAGATTTTACAAGTGCCCGTCTTGTGCATCCGGATAAGGATGATTAATTTGTGATTTCTGTGAATTATCAAACTGGATCCCTTTGTGATTTTTGTGCTTAAAAAAATGTTTCAAGGCGGTGATCGCACTACACATTCGCCAGCGGATATGGATTTAACTTTTACTTCGCCTAGTAGTTTTCCACAAACTACTCCAAGACCAAGAACTTCTGTAAGGCGGAATCTATTACAGGATTTTGAAAGTGAATTACCGTCTCCGATTGTTGCCAATACGGAATCACCACAGAATAGAATTGTGAATGGAGAGAACTGCACGGAAGCGCAGAATGAGAGTATGTGGTATTCAGGGATAACAATTTGGATAAGTGGAATACTTGCCCTCGTTTTGACTGCGTTAGGAGTGTTTCGCTACATTCCTCAAAATTTACTGTCACGCTTGACACATGAGGCATTGGGAAACATTGGGATATTATTATTAGGTTTGATTGTGTGTGCTGTTGTTTGGAAAATGTGTCAATCTACTCAGAAAAGGACTACCCGTAATGGTGGAAGGGTAACTAGCACTGTGCGGAATGTTTCAACTGATAGAACATCAGATCAGGAAGCCGGAAGTTACAACGAGGAAGTCGGATTGCCAGGACGGGGATTGAACATTCAGGTCAAACGCACGTTCAAAGGAGAAGGAACAGAGGTGTGGAGTGAATTTGTGAGATATTTTGAGAATATTGCTGCGTTAAATAATTGGTCCACTGAAATGAGACGAAGAGTTCTTATTACTACATTCCGTGGACAAGCGGAAGCATTCGCATATGGATTACCAGATAATATTTTACGGGACTATAACCAACTTAAACTACAATGGACAACAGATTCGGACATACTGCGATGAAGGAGAGCTATATCGTTGAAGCAAAAATGCGAAAAAAAACTCCAGACAGAATCGTTCCGAGATTTTGGCCAAGCGATAGCTGATTTGTATAGAAGAGCTCACCCTGGAAATCGAGACTATGTGGAAGAAGCTAGTCTTAAAACTTTTATGGACAACTGTAATCATGATGATGATTTCCGCTTAGCTGTGAAGCGCACTAGACCAAAGAGCCTACAGGAAGCAGTGACTGCTGCGATGCAGGAGGAATGCATTCGTATGACAGAGAATCGGAATTTAAGAAACAAGGAAAACAACCCTGTAAGACCCATTTATAGAGTTAGCGAGTTCTCCCCTCAGGGAAAAGTCCCAGTGACCAGGAAAACGTACCGCGCTAATCCAGATATGGAGGATAAAAGAAATACTTTGAAGAAATGTTACGGCTGTAATTCTTCTATGCATTTGTATAAAGACTGTCCAAAGCGAAAAAATGCTGTTAGCCAAACCCCCCAGAAATCTTTAAATTTAAGAGTGTCGAGGCAGTAGGCCATGTGTCGGCACAGCAGTTAGTTAAGCGGCTTAGTACAGGAGATGAACAACGTCAGGATGATAGCAGTGTAGAAATGCCTGCAGTATCAACTCAAACAGATGTTGGAAATTTGCACTTGAATAACGAGTCTAACGAGAAAAATCAAGGAGTTATAGAAATTAGAGGAAAACCAGGAATGAAATTAGATGGCTTAGTTGAAGGCACATCGTTAGAGTGGAAATTTGACACTGGTGCAATGAACACGTTCATAACAGAAGAGGTTTATTGGAACATTCTTCCAGAACACAGACCTGTTCTGGAGCTCTCTAAAAAGCAATTTAATACAGCCGACGGAAGAAAATTGAAAGTTACGGGAACTGCAAAAATGCTACTTTCTTTTCAAGGATTTCAAGTGATATTTCGAGTGTTTGTGGCAGACGTAAAATGTAATTTACTGGGCCAAGATTTTATCACCAAATTCCAGTGTCAATGGAACTATGTATCTAATGCGTGCAATTTTAATTCAGATGCTGAAGTCTTGCGGGGATATTATATTATTAGCATGGAGGACAGTGTTGTTCCAGCTCATCACGAAGGTATTATGAAGGCTACATTCGATAGTAGTGTAGATGCTTGTGAATGGGTGCTGTTACCTCTAAAATCATTTGTACATAATCATGGATTAGCTGTGGCAAGAGAGTTAGTGAAATCTACACGTGGTGAAAATCATATTTTTGTGCGCGTGTTTAATCCGAATGACCATGACGTTTATGTGCAGAAGTGTACCGACATAGCTGTGTTTGATGCTGTAGAAACTGTGTCAACATTGAAGACCCCGGAAGTGTGTGGTGTAATGTCAGGAGGCGACAAATTGCCAGAGCATCTAGAACAAGTTTTTAAAGAAGCAAGTGAAAATCTAACTGAAGAGCAAGCGGCAAAGTTTAAGAACTTTCTCTTAGCTCGTGTGGACGCGTTTGCAGACCCAAACAAACCAGTGGAGCGTGCAACGATTGGGGAACATCGCATTAAGTGAAAGGAGGAAATTCCCCTTAAAGAACCAGTGCGCAGGGTACCTATTTTCAAGAGGGAAATAATGGATGAGGAAATCAAGAAATTAGAAGAACAGGGATTAATAGAGAAGTCCCTGGTCCGTTCCTATTGTATTAGTCCAGAAGAAGGACAAAAGCTGGAGGCTTTGTGTCGATTATCGGAAATTGAATGCGAATACCATCAAAGACGCTTATCCGATACCTCGTGTGGCAGATGATCTCGATTCCCTCGCTGGATCTACATGGTTTTCGTCATTAGATCTCAATATGGCTTACCATCAAATTCCTATGAGTGAGGAGGATAAGGAGAAAACAGCGTTCGCTACACCTCGTGGTGGCCTTTACCATTATACGGTTATGCCTTTCGGATTATGCAACGCCCCGGCAACGTTTCAAAGAGTTATAGAACAGGCATTAAATGGACTACAGTGGAATATAACAGTCTTATATTTGGATGACATTATTGTGTACAGTCGTACTTTTGACGAACATTTAGATAATCTTAGTTTAGTATAAGATAGATTGCAGAGTGTAAACTTAAAACTAAAAGCGAAGAAGTGCAATTTCTTCAGGCGGGAAGTGAGCTTTCTTGGACATATCTTTTCAAAGGAGGGTATTGAAACAGATCCTTCAAAAATATAAGCTGTGAAAAACTGGAAAACCCCGAGCAATGTAACGGAACTTAGAAGTTTCTTAGGACTAGCAGCGTATTACCGGAGATTCATTAAAGACTTTGCTAAAACCGCAAAATGTCTGCATATTCTTACTGGGAAAAATCAAGAATGGAATTGGACGCAAGAATGTGATACAGCGTTCGAATTTTTGAAACAGAAATTGATATCTGCACCTATTCTTGGATATCCCGATGTGAATGCTGGTGACTTTATACTAGACACTGATGCTAGCAACGATGCTATAGGCGCTGTGTTATCGCAGATTCAGAATGGAAGAGAAATTGTGATTTCCTATGGAAGCCGTGTGTTGAATAATTCTGAAAGAAATTATTGTGTTACACGCAAGGAAATGCTAGCTGTTGTGTACTTTGTTCAACACTTTAAGCACTATTTACTTGGTCGAGAGTTTTTGCTTAGAACAGACCATTGATCCTTGGTGTGGCTTCATAGATTCCGAGAACCGGATGGACAAATTGCGCGGTGGCTACAGCGACTTGGACCGTACATATTTAAGATTGATTATAGGGCTGGGAAACGACATGGAAATGCAGATGCATTATCTCGTGTTTCTTGTGAATCGAAATGTAAACAGTGTAAACGCGAGAAAAGTGAAGGAAGTGAAATTCAGAAATATCCACATGTTTCCGAACTAAGGAATAATTCAAAAGGAAGTGCCAATCACGTGTTTGATTTAAGTGTATTGTTTAAGGATAACACGAACTCTGAAAAATCAAGTGATTGTGCCGTTATTTCTCCTGTGAAGAAGAAGCGAACAAATAGACCAATGCGAGCAAAGATTCTGAAACAGCCGGAGGAGTCATTAAAACGAGGAAATATGCGAGAGAAACAACAGAATGACCCTGGAATGCGTGTAATTCTCCATTGGATGGAAAAGAATGAAAAACCGCCATTATCAGCTGTGTCATGTGAAAACTTCGAGTGCAAATATTGGTATTCAAGATGGGATTTATTGTTCATTGATCAAAGTGTTCTGTGTATTCGCTGGATTTCAAATAATACTGAGGAACTAAAGATATGTCTACCACGGAAACTGCGTCAAGTTGTGCTATGGCACTTCCATGACTCTAATGTTGGAGGTCATATGGGCGTCAAAAAGACTTTAGAAAAAGTCAGGAATTCCTATTATTATTGGCCTAGGATGCGTCAATTCGTTCATGACTACGTATTAGCGTGTGATGTGTGTGAAGAGAGGAAAAATCCGCCTCGGAAAAAGAGATCGCGTATGAAAACTTTCCTGAGTGGTGAAACCTTTCAAAGAATAGCACTGGACTTAGCCGGACCATTCCCAAAGTCAGATAATGGATATTCTTATATTCTAGTAGTGATGGATTATTTTACAAAATTTGCTGAGATATTTCCAGTCATAAACATGGAAGCTGAAACGGTAGCCGAGGTCCTGTTTAAAGGATGGATTAAGCGATACGGATGTCCTGGAGCTATTCACTCAGACCAAGGAAAACAATTCGAAAGTAAACTTTTCCAGGAAATGTGCCGATTATTTCAAATTGACAAAACGCGTACTTCACCATATCATCCCCAATCAGACGGAATGGTAGAGAGGATGAACAGAACGATAAAAGACATGCTGTCTAAGTACATTAATGCAAATCAAACTGATTGGGACCGTTTTGTGGATGGCATTGTTCTTGCGTATTATTCTGTTTGTAAAATTTTGTAAAATAATCCATCACTACTAGAATAAACGGCACTCCGCATGAAACTACACGGATTTCGCCATATAGACTACTTTTTGGTAAAGAAGCCAAATTACCGATAAATGTTCTGACTGAAAATGAAGCGATGAAAACGCCCGAAAAAGATGCGAACAGAGCAGTTTATGTGCGCGATTTAAAGGAAAAACTTTCAACAATTCATGATTACGCATGGGAAGTTACGAAAGAAGCATCTCAGAGACAGAAAAATTATTTTGATCGTAACGTGCGTGAAGCTAATTATGAAGTTGGAGATTTAGTACGGAGAAGTCAACCAAAAGTTGATAAGGGACAAAAGTTAAAACTGTCGAGAAAATGGACTGGGCCATGGATAATAATGAGAAGATTAAGTGATGTGCTTTATCAAATTCAGCATTCAAAACAGTCAAAACCCGTCATAGTGCACGCCGACAACATCAAACCCTACCGCGGAGAGCGACAGCAGTCCCACTACACAACCAGCGAGACAGCGGAATACACGGGTGGCGAGACACCAGACGGTCAACAACGGCACGCGTCTGGACCAGGCCGGCGGCGTTTGAAGTTACCGCAAGCTCCGCCCCGAGAACAGACAATTCGGAAGCTGACCAATCAGAACCAAGAATGAAGATGACCCGAAGAGGACGGACTATAAGAACCCCCATCCGTTTCAGAAAATAAACATTCGAAAAATGTTGTGCGAAACTTGTGGACAGACATTCAGCACCAGCAGTAATCTTCACCAGCATACCAGAGAGAAACATAGTGATCATGTAAATAGTTTACAGTGTAGTTATTGCCAGAGACCCTTTTTGCGAAGATTTAATTTGAAAAGACACTTGACTTCAGTTCACAAACTGAATTGTGAACAATTAGAAGCAGCCATGCCCTCAAAGCGGAGACGAGTCGAGCGTGATGACTTCTTTGAATCCAGGAAACCTGTTTACGTTCATAGCGACTTGTACGAAGACATTTCGTCCGATGAGAACGAAGAGACTTACTGTGACGCGCAAGAGACTGATGTGACCAATGTGAATTATCTCGATGATATTTCTTTTGCATCAGAAACCGGAGATCGACGAATCTCTGGTAGAAGACATTCTCCATAATTGTGCAGACTTTACTAGTGACCGGATAGTCGAGATGCTGGAAGACGAGTCGGCGGACACCCGAGAGGTTATCTGTATAGACGAGGACAGCCAACCAGAAACGAGTGCTTGTGACAGTGATCGTGACAGTGAAAATCAAGACACTGATCTCACGCAGAGATCAACAATTTGTCTGGTGTTACATAAGACAGTGAAACGTAACCTAGACGGCACGGAAGAAATAAGCAGAGACTCTCATATCGTTTATTCAGAAGACCTTAACCCCGAAGATGTTGACTTTCCAAATGTGGCTAATGAAATCCTAAAGGAGGTACCGAAACATTTCGAAGACGGCCATGTTCGGATTGTGAAAGGCGACATTTCCGTATGAGCAAAACTTTAATATTTTGATGAACAGACTTGTAAATATTTGAAAACTGTCATGATTTATTTGTATATATATTGACTGCTTGAACTTGAACTTGACTGCTATTATGCGTAAAGTTTTATTGATTTGTTTGTGTTTTTAATTGTGCTTAATTGCGTATAATTAACTGGCTGCACTTTGAATTATATTATTAAGTCGTATGTTTGATATTTGAATTTAAATTATGTCTTAATTGTCTGTTTTACATGTATTATAAAAGGGGTAATCATATCGTATTTTATATTGTTGTACATTAATTTTGATCGGAGTCAAAAGCTTAAGTAGGGGGGAGTTGTAACGGTATCTTATAGTATCATTCTGTTTTATTGTTACGCAATGTTTGTTTACATGTCATTGCTCCGCGCGAGCAATGTCGTTACATAACTGACCCCGTTAAAAAAGATTGCTCCTCATGAGCAATTCATATTATGTATATACATAAGTCGAGTTAAAGCTTAGGGGCGGTCAGTCTTATTAATTCTATTACGGGATATACATGTAGGAAAAAGTGCAGTCCGGCCAGTGATTTATTTTGTGTGAAACTTGGATTTATTTGTGATGTAAATAAACTGTAAATAATTTTATTTTTCGTTTCATTTAACCTAAAGCATATGCTTTAGAGGTTGGAGAATTAAAGTCACATGGATTATTAATAAAATTGGAGTTATCTCACACTTGGATTATTTAAATAGAGCCTTTTACCGCTCGACGGCGCTACAATTCTTCCACTTTCCTGAACAAAACGTGAAAATGGCTTCTTATAGTTGGATGTAAGTATGAAAATGAAATTTGTATATTTTATTATAAATAAAGATTATAACCACACATTTCTTAAGATTCTAAACTGTAATGATGTAAATCTTGAGGACTGTTGAAAAGTAAAAATGATTACGACCAAAAAAGTATTAACTCAATTTTTTTCATGCCAAATTGTCAATGTTTTGAATCTATTTGTTTAGCAGTGATTTGGGTATTCAGCATTTATCAGAGTCTGTGTTTGTTGAACTGCGTCGCATAGGTGGGACCTCTCAACAGGTGACGATGAGGAGAGAAATACTTGATATGGACGAAGTGATACAGAATTATATGCATTTAAGTGATAAAAAAAATCAAAACGGAGACAAGTGGCAGTTATATGGAAGGATTTAGGCAAAAGGGGTCAGATGTAGACATGATGTATTGGCCAACTGACCAAAATGTAATTTGATCAGGCTCAGAATTATGACTTAAATAGAAAAACACTGATTCTCTGTGATTGTTCGGAAAGTCCGCCTGGATTTGCTTTACTTGAACTATTGACAAAGACTCACCTGAGATCTATAGAGAATGCATTTATAAGAATCAATGACAGACTCTATATATCAAGTGCTAAGTTCAGAAGGAATCAATATTATTTTCTTGGATTTAGGGAACATGGACCTTGTAGTAACGGTTTTATTGCAGAATTTGAATATGACTTCACCATGTGTTTTGTCTGTGACTTTTGGCCCCCTCCAGCTTGCCAGTAGAGAAACAGATGTCACTCATGGCCACCGCCTCCTATCATTGATGAAATAGTCAGAAAAGAATGTCATTTTGTAGCAATAGGACACAAACTAGGAAATCACCCCGATAGTGAATGGAGAATTTCCTTTTCTTCGGCTGAGAAATGTCTAGTTTCCTCAATGAATCATTGCCAATTCCTAACATACGGTCTGCTTAAATTGTTCTTGAAAGAATGTATAAACAGTAGATTAAATGAAGAGGATAAATTACTGTGTTCTTATCACATGAAGACGGCTTTTTTTGGGTGATTCAACAAAATATGATACCTAACTGGTGTCCACAAAATCTTCTGCAGTGTTTCTGGGTCTGTTTTAAACTTATCCTGAAATGGGTGTATGACGGCTTTTGTCCAATTTTTTTTATTCCAGAAAACAACACGTTTCTGAGTAAAATTCATGGTCAAGCACAAAAAGAATTGTTCATTAGACTCTATGAATTATATGAGAAGGGTTAAGCATGCCTTCTCCACAGTCAATCCTTAAAATCCGATATGTCATAAGTGTTCTTCAAAATTTTTATGCAATCTGTTTGTACAGATGAGGATGCTTTGCTTTCTAATATCAGGTTTGAAGTAGATCTATTCCATGAGATATATAACACCAATCTTGGTATAAGGGACCTACTTTCTTGTATGAAGTACCTTATTGCTTTAGAAAGGTTCACAATTTTACCCCTTACACAATATTAGAAACTTGTTTTACAGAAAAGTACAGCTCTTACACTCCAGAGCACAGCTTTTATTTTACTCAACTTCTTAACAGATTCAATAGCACTCGAAGTAGATACCAACAAATGTAGTAATAAAAAGATATATTTAACTGACAAAACGTCCTTTTACATGCTGAGATTAGCCGCTAACAGGTCCAGTCCAAAGACTATTTCTACCTAGCCATTAATAACTACCTAGGTATTTAAAGCTACCCAAAGTAGCTATTTTTACCTACTTTCTGCTTTATTTGCATTTTGTGGCCAAATGCAGGAACGGCGCAACACGGTGATCACAAAATTTCTTAATACAGTCACACTGATGATGAATATGACAAAAATTTGGCCAAAAAATGAAAACTTCGTATATTATCAATTTTGCATAGAAACTAATGTAAAATTGCCGATTCAGGAAGTAATCATTTTTTGGCCAAAATTTTGTGGTATTCATCTTTAGTGTGACCGTATCAAAAGATATGGTATTCACCATGTTGCGCCGTTTGGTCATTTGGTCGCAAAATGCAGAAAATATATAAAGTAGGTAAAAATAGCTACTTTTGGTAGCTTTAAATACCTAGGTAGCTATTAATACCTACGTAGGTAGAAATAGTCTTTGGACTGGACCTGGCTAAGTTTGGGTTCATTTCCGACATGCTGTACATTGCCATGTATTATTACAAGACATTCAGATACTCGGAAGCTTTAAATGTCATAGAAGCTATAAAAGCTAAGTTAGGACGACCATATTCAGTGTATATGAGATATGTTAACCCACGGCGATATAGCGAGACTGTAGGGAGACTTTCCTTGTCTACAAAGATGAGAAAGGTAGCATGGGACATTTGTCTGAACAATTTCATTTGTTACATTAATGAATTAGAGCCAGAACAACTGTCTGGGATCCAGTGTAGTAATTTTATGTTATATATCCCCCTCTATATTCTCTTACACATGTTGGAGGTCTTGTGTTACAGACATGTAGACTCAATGAGAACACAAAGAGCTCTAGATGACTTACAAGATCTTGTAAATCATGATCAGGAGACAGACATACTTAGAAACAGAATTGTACTACGAGACGCAGTAGACATATCATGGGAGATCCTAGGGATTTGTCAACAAATTACTGGGAATTACCAAGCTGCTCTGTATTCATACCAACAATCCTTAACTCAAGAAACATTCAACAAAATACAAATCGCTACATTAATGAGGATATGCCAAATCATGGACCTAATCAATAGAGTCTAATATTTTATTAATAGTACATTAGGTACATGTAAATAAATTTTAGAACCAGATTTTTTTTGTAAAAATTCAGTGATTCAAAACTTTTTTGACAATGATAAGTAACGTCTGTCATGATTTCCGTTTTGAATTGAAAGTTTGTTTTTAACTTAAAATTTTTATCTTCAAAAATTTAAATAAATGGATCCCTAAATAAAAAGAAGAAATAAATGGGAAAGTAAATTTTTCTAACTTTTGCAGACCATTTGATTCTCTACAATGCATTGTTTTTATATAAAAGGAAGCGCTGTAATAGGTTTGTTAGTTAAGTTTATATAACATTGTTTTTGTTTACTCTTATTATCAACAAAATAAATAGTCAAACAAAGCATACCAGCCCCATAATATGTTGTCAAGAAAAAAATTAACAAATCATGTTTATTCCAAACATTGTATTCTATAATATATATACAAAGTTTGAACTATTAAATAAGATTAAAATTTGTTATTTCATTTAAGCATTTCATAATACATGGTATTATTACAATATTTGTACATATATTTAATAAGATCTTCACATTTATGAAATGATTTTTTAATTGATAAAATATTTAATTTTGACATTCCAGTTTTTGTATTTTCTTCATCTACTTTCCTTTTTACTTAATTACTTTCTGTTTGTGGTGTATGTCAAATATTTGACAATTAAAATAAATTAAATGCAAAAAATGACTTTTGAAATACAATTGTTATACCTTTAGAAATTTGTTCCTATACAATTCTATACGAAAAAAGTCTAACATTTTTAATGTTTTGCTGACCGGGCATAAAAAAATCGATGTTGGACCGCTCGGAGAGATGTTGGACAGCTTACGTCACAGAGTGGGCGGAGCTTAATCTCATTTTCATTCGCTGGTGTTAAACACTGATAGATCTGGTGTTACATCACGGAATAAAGTACAAAATACATGTAAATAAAAAAAAAATAAAATAAAATGAAAGGTATAACAAAACATTTATTGACAGAGTTCTCGGGCAAAATGCGTTTTGTCGAACCCTCGAACCAAACTGTCTGCCTTCGGCCTAACGGCCTCAGGCAGACAGTTTGGTTCTTGGGTCCGACAAAACGCATGTTGCCCTCGAACTCAGTCAATAAATGTATAATGTATTCACAACCAAGACAGAGCAAGAGCTGTCAAGCATAAATTGTAATTAATATCCACTGGACGATAACTTACAACATTGTATGATATCTTTTAATTCTGACTGGAATTTTCAACTAGCTGGGTATTACAATATACACCCATACATTTATTTTTTACCATTCAAATATTTGATAAATATAATATGGCTTATGACTTGTTCCTCTTCAAGAATGTTTAAACTAAAAATTCCAATTTGCAGAAATAGACATTATATTATTGTTATGAAATGCAAAACAAAACAAATAGAGGTAGCACAAAAATAAAAATAAAAATAAAAAGGTTTCTTCCTGACAGAAAGACATTTGCCAATCCCATTTTAATGGAAAATAACGCGTATTCTATTTACTAATACCAATTAGGCAAATAATCATTCAATTCACAATGAAGTATTTTAAGTGGTGCGTTAGCAATTTTGTCAAGTGTATATAAGGAACATTTGTAATACATGTACAGTTTATCAGTAAAGATTATATAATATCAATTTATTTTTTTTCCTCTATGATCATGATTTCTGGTTGATTTAAACTCACAAAGATCATCTACATTGATTGAACAACAAAATAATTTATTGTCGAACAAAGCATAACACCCTTCATAACATGTTGTCCAATAACAATGTAACAAATTATGTTTTTTTCCAAATATTGTATTCTATATTTTTTTTTTATATAATACACATACAAAGTTTGAACTATTAAATAAGATCAAGATCTATTATTTCATTTCAGCATTTCGTAATAACTTAAAAGTTCTACGTAAGAGGCAGTACTATTAGTAACCAATAACAAAATCAAAATGAACATTAAAGCTATGATTGAACGATAAAATCACTGATAGTTATATGAGAAAAATCATGAGGACATTTTCATTCTTACATACATGTTTTATTACGAAATGTTTTGAACATTGTTTAAAAATTTGACATGTAAAAGGTCATCAATATCACAATTTGGCTGAGTCCTTTGAGGGGTTTGGGGTCGTATCCCCTCGCCAGTCCCAGCAGGCATGATGACAAATAAAGCTGACATTTAGATCACCCATTCTAAAGCAGTGGCACTGAAAGACATCACGTAGACAGTTTCTTTTCATTAACAGTTCTGAGAGAAAGAGCTTGGTCTCTCATTTTCTTCTTGCATTCAATTCTGAGACTTCTGAGACTTCTGCAGTTCAATTTTATAACCTTAAAAAGAACATGGAGATCAGATGATTAAAAAAAATTGAAAAAATAGAACATTTCTAAAAAAAAATTGAAATTGTCTATCTAATCAAAACAGTGTGGTATCACTAATCTAAATGAGTGTTTCATTCGAAATTAAATCATAATTAAATGGAAAATTTCAAATAAGTAACAACGCAACATCCATTCATCCACGTGACATTTTTTTATATATCAATACGTACACTATTTAACAACTGTTCGATAATAATACTAAGTAGATGCTGTCATGAGACAGTAATACCCGCACTAAGGCGTTTGCCTCTAAATACACACTCCTATATATTGGGATTACCAAGGAAAAAGTCAAAATAATTCTATAATTTACACAGAACATGTATTCATCAAATTCAGTATAAGAATCCCAAGACCCTTTGACCATGTGACCTACACTGTATGACTCAGAACCTCTTATATGCATTTTATATGCTTAATTCATTACCAGTCTGAAAAAACAGAATTTAATTAATGATGAAAATAAGATTTTGATAAATGTTTTGCTCATGATAGGAGCTTTTTAAATTAACTACCCCCCCCCCCCCCTCGACACCACAAACACAGGATACGTACGTTTTTTTAAATAGGCTAGATGGAAAAGTATATAGTTTTACCGTTCTGTTTAGGGGCGTAGCCAGGGTACATTTGATGTGGACGCCTGAATTGGCTGGAGGTTTGGGGGCCACCTTAAGGCCCCAATTGGGTCCAGGGCGAAGCCCTGCTGGGGGTGGTGAATTTTCGACGATTTCGATGCGCATGTTTGACCCTTCTGAAAGCATTTTCTTACACTTTTTCTGTTTGTTATGCAGCCACATTTAAGGTCTGTTATTTCCTGATATAAAAAGTGGATAGTCACTTTAAAATGAGAAAAGATTTGTCCAAAAGCGATTCTAGAGGTTTTGTAGGGTAAAAATGAGGTCTACCAAGTACTGCGAGTAGACGTTTTAAACATTAATTTTCTCGACAAAACTATGTTTTTTCTAACTTTGACAATTTTAGGGGGCTCCCTCTTAAATTCGCCACTGCTTATTATTATTTTTTTAAAGGTTAAACTGAAAATTACCAATTTTTCGATTTTTGATGTTCATATACAAAGATGAATAATGATTTTTGAAGTCTTCCATGAATCCGATATTACTGAGGTTAAAATTGAGGGGGGGGGGGGAGGGTATCGTTACAGAAGTTTTAAAGCATTGCGGTGTGAAGGTAATTTCCATTAAGAGAAATTGACATTTTAGGCTTTAAATAAAATTTTTGACTCTTTTAAGGGAACCGACTGGGGTTTTATTGTGTGACATCTACAGTAGAGAAACTCTTAAAGAATGTAAAAATTTATTACACTTAAAAAGAAAAAAAATCAGCAATATTCGATTGTTAATCAAAATCCGGGAAAAGCTTTTGATTTCAGTTAGGTGTATAATATCGTATTTTCCCCCAAAACTGATAATAATAATAATAATAATAATTATTATAATAATAATAATAATAATAATAATAAAACTTTATTTTAAGAAGGTAACCTGGTTAGTGCATGCACTATTCTTCCCCAGGGCCCTCTATATATATATATATACATATATCAAATACAAAATATATACACTTCATCAAGATACAATTCATGATAATCACATATATTAAGTACATGTAATAGGTTTGAGAATTACAATCACTGAATTATAAATAGAGTGTTCAAATACAGACACATCTTAACAATAACAGTACAATATACGATATTGAACTCTTATTATGCTCAAATGATTTTACGACAGCTGATAATGTAATTTTCCACATTACGCTTGAATGTTCGTAGAGATTGAGAGAATCTAATGTGTTGGGGAAGTTTATTCCACAGATGTACACCTGAATACTGAAAAGAGGTCTTGAATAAGTTTGTATGAAATTTTGGTAATCTAAGATCATAATTAGTTTCGGATCGCAGGTTATAAGAAGTTGAAGACTGAAATTCAAATAAATTACGAAGATATTTGGGAGTCATTCCACTGAAAATTTTGTATAATAATATGTATTTGTATAGATCAACTAGTTCATAAACTGTTAACCACCCAAGTTTCTCAAACAGTGGTTTAGAAGAAGAATCAGGACTTGCATCAAGGATAATCCTTGCTGCCCTTTTCTGTAATTTAAATAGTCTGTCCATGTCCTGCTTGGGGGCATTATCCCAAGCAGTCAAACAATAGTTAATAGATGGTAAAATATAAGCGTTGTAATAAAGTTTCCTGGTATGAAGAGGGGGGAATTTCTTAATCCTACGAAGCGTAAATAACTTATAATTAACCGTTTTACAAACTGAGTCAATATGATTTGCATACTGTAACTTATCATCAGTAGGTACACCAAGAATTTTTCCAGTTTCAACAATTTCAATTGTTTTGTCTGAGGCATAAAGTTGTAAATTTGGATTATCTAATTTTGATTTTCTTTGCTGTATTCCCATTAACATACATTTTGTTTTATCTACGTTTAAAACCATTTGATTTTGAGCACACCATTTTTCAATCTCACAAAGATCTGCATTTAGCGAATTTTCTCAACATCGTGCATTATGATTATTTGAATACAGAGTAATATCATCAGCAAACATATCAATATTTGAATTATTTACATGTAATGGAAGGTCATTTATGTACAATAAAAATAAAAGAGGGCCCAGTATTGACCCTTGTGGCACTCCTGCTGTGACGGGTTGAATATTGGAGACACATGTTCCAAATTTAACACACTGGGTCCTGTCGTAAAGATATGACTTAAAACATTTTATAGCTGTTTGGTCAAATTTGTAATGATTTAATTTCTCTAGAAGAATATCGTGATTCACCAAATCAAAAGCTTTACTAAAATCTATAAATGTAATGCCGATTAGTTCACCACGATCCATTGCATTAAGACAACTTTCTGTTAGTTTTGTAAGTGAAGTTTGACAAGAATGGAGTTCCCTAAATCCCGACTGGGATTGTGTTAGTAGATCAAATTCATTAGTGAAGTTTTGTATTAGCTTAGCTACATGTTTTTCTATCAGTTTAGATATAGTTGGTAAAATAGAAATAGGACGATACTTATTTGGGTCAGCTTTGTCACCTTTCTTAAATATAGGTGTTACTTTGGCTTGTTTTAAATTTGTCGGGAAAATACCGCTTACTATGCTAGCATTAATAAGATGAGTTATAGTTTTACATATATATTTGGATGCGACTTTTAGAAGACGCGGCCAAATAAAGTCAATGCCAGCTGATTTATTGATATTTAGAGAATTTAGCATGTTAAAAACTTCACTTTCCTCAATTTGATGAATACTAAAGATGGTTTTTTCATCAAGCTTAGACCTTACAAAATTACATGATATATTACGATCATAATCATGTTTAGGCAATTTCATCAGAAGCTTATTAGAGACATCCGTAAAGTGGTTATTAAAAGTATTTGCAATATCCTGTAAATTATCAACAATTTCCCCATTAGAAAACACGTGAGATGGTGTTATGTTCTTTGAATTACATGTTAATTGATTAAGGTAGTTCCACATTTCTTTGGGATTTGAACTTTGTTCAATAGCTGTTTTATAGTAAGACGATTTTGATTTGTCTATAAGAAGACTAACTTTGTTTCGATAAATTCTATAGTTCTCCATATCTCCTTCTTTATGGAAAGAGTCCCATAAATGCCTAGCATTGTTTATTTCTTGTGTTATCCATTTAGGGCGGATTTCGCTCTTTACGCGTTTTGTTTTAACCTTCGCATGCTGGTCAAGTATGCTATTAAATAAATCATAGAATTCAGTTAGAATTTCATTAGGGTCATGCATCTGGAGGAGATTGTTAAAGTCTACATCTTTTAAGTCGTGAAGGAATTTATTTTCATCGAACTTTTTGAAGTCTCTGTACTCTATTTCTACGTGTTTTCCTTTTTGTTGCATGCATTTTGTTTTTCTAGTGGCACATATTGGGTAATGGTCAGAGATGGCTATAAAAGGTACATTTACTTCACACATGTTATCTGGTTTATTGGTGTAAAAATGATCTATTAGTGTACTTGAAGTATTAGTTACTCTGGTTGCTGCTGTAATTAATTGTGAAAAATCAAATTCTTCTAAAGCATATGCCCAACTTTGTGGGGGTTCTTTGAATAAGTCTACATTAAAGTCACCTGTTAAGATAATTTCTGCGTCGTCACAGCAGGAGGCACAGTTAATCTCTCTAGCCAAGTCCTCCGCCCAGCAGGAGGGAGCAGATGGTGGACGATACGCTGAACAATAATAAACTGGTTTAGAATTCTTTGAATTTAATTCTAGCCAGATTGTTTCAATATCACCAATTTCAAAATCAGTTCTACGCTTGTATCTTATATTATCGGAGATATATACTACAATTCCACCACCTGCCCTCAGAATGCGATCCTTCCTTTCCATTTCAAAGCCATCAATATTCAACTCAGAATCACTAATGTTATCATTCAAAAAGGTTTCACAAAGTCCTAAGATATTAACTTATTAAGATCTTAATATTTGTTTTGAACCAGAATTTTAATTTCTGTTGATTTTGATTTTCATTTATTTTTTTATCGTTAATTCTAAATTGTCTCTAAGTTTTTTTTTATTTTTAAAATTATTTACTAATATTTTGCAAAAAATATGAGTACGCTTTCCAATATTACACCTGTCTTGCTCTCTTCTCCTTTCTTTTCTTTTCTTTCTTTCTTTCCTATTTTTTTTTTGAAAATGATGAGGACGCATTTGCGTACAAAAGTACGCCTGGCTACGAGCCTGTAGTGTTTGTTATGAATTAATTTAAAAGATGTTCTTGTACTATACATGTTTACATGTTATGTAAACACCTTTTGGAATATTTTCTACATCACATTGGGTTGCATCACCCTTTATTCATATTTTTAGATTAAGCTTCACTCGGCACGCCTCGTGCGATTCCCACTTCATCTGATAAGGTGATTTTGCCGAATTGCATTATAAGCACATGGTTCAGTTCGTTGTGTATTGAAATAATTCATTTTGTGTTTTAATTGGATTATATAACATAAAGTTGACAGGATCTAACACAGTCGGTCAGTACAAGTTTAAGTATAGATAGGAGTAAAATAAACCTCAGATAAGGTTAAAGTTCAAAAGGGTCAAAGATCATCGCATGCCACAGTGGACGAAGTTATCCCCCGTTGTTGATGTGACATTTAGCTACTGGAGTTGATCCAGATTTTTTTCGGGGGGGGGGGGGGGGGGGGAGGTGGGTCACACCTCGGTCAAAAAAATTCCAGCCCAAAATTTCCTGACAAGCAAAGAAAAAATGGTTAAAAGAAATCAACAAAATAAAAACAATGATAGCGGGGTCGTGGGGTCAATGTTTTCTAGGGGGGAGGATGTCCAAAGTCATTTTTTATTTGCTTCAGTATATGTACAGTCTAATTCAAATAACAATGCAAATTCCAAAGGAGGGGGTTACAATCTCCCTAGCCACTCCCTGTCTCTGCTCTGAAATTACAATAGATCTTGTGACTCCAAAATAGTAGATTTTTTCCATTTGACTATAAATATATACATATTTTATTTCTTGTGTTTATATTATGTCTGTCTGTTTGTCCGCAGAATCTTTATTCTTGCCCATAAGTAAAGTTTTAAGTGGGATGGGCTATACACATGGCTTCCACATTTCATAGGGTAATTCCTTGTGACAAGACCTTTTATTTGGGTAGCACCAATCTTGACCTTGACCTTGGATTTTTACCCATTTTTTCCAAGAAAAATACCAAACTCTAAACTTGGCCTAAGTTTTTATCAGTAGGTGCTAGAGCATTTAAGCTTAACATGCGTATTCATTGTGAACTTTCAACAGGTATAAATATGTTTGACCTTGACCATAGAGTTTGACCCACTTACAAAAAATATTAACCTTGGTTATTAACTTTTGAATAGGAAGTACTAGGTATTTCTTATTTCACATGTGTTTTCCTGAGAGAGATGTTTTCACAATAAACAAACAAATTACTTAAAAAATATAAAACATGAACATATTGGTAATTACTCTTGAATCAGAAATGATGATATAAATATTTTAAAATAATTATTATAAGAGTTGAAAAGGCTGTGCATCTTAAAATTGAGTAAGTTCTGTGGTTGAACTAGCTCTGATATATTTACTAGTTTTTTTTTTGCTGCTCGAAACACCTTGATTGACTATATTCAATCATACTGTTTTCTGAAATGTTCAATTTTTCAATTTTTTCAACAATGGATACATGTCATACATTTTCAGCTTCTCAAAAAATTGCATGAAAAAAACTTTTCAAATACTGTAACCATGACAACCCTTTCAAAATACTCATTTGAGCTTTTCTTGTTTCCTTATCACATTATGTCTGTTGTCCATCTGTTTGTCTGGAAAGATTTTACTTCTCCTCTTGAACCACTGGGCCAATTTTAACCAATTCACAAAGAAATAACATGTAACATATAAAAGTGTTCATATTATTTGAAATATTTTGGAACTTTAATTCTCTTCTACATTTAAAGATTGTTGTGTCCCTCCATATTAAGAAGAGGTCTGGAAAACAAAATTCTGTGCTAAAAATAGACCACGTTCTGTTATCCATGAACTACTTTCATGGTTCTTTACACTCTTTTTGAAGACAACGGTACTTTGTTTTGAACTTGTAATTTTCATTTAAAAGTGCAAAATTTAGACATTTTCTCAACAAATGGTTGTAGAGAGAACATTAATGCACAGTTTGCCTTTTTTTTGGATTTTTTAAAGATATGCTGAATTCTGAAGCTGCAAAGTTCTAAGGATCATATCAAAAGCATTTTTCTGCAAAAGTATAGATTATATATCCACAGCATTCAGTTATGCATTATATCTTTATCATGAGGACTTAAAATTTGATCAAAATATAATGTATTTTAGCCATTTAAAGAAATGTTTACATTTTGTTCTCACTGCACTAAAGGTGGCCAGACATCCCCCTTAATGGAGAAATATATAATTTTCTAATATAGTCTACTTACAGGCCCTATGTAATATATACATATGTAAACAGTTCATAACACTGCATCTTCACCGGATTTTAGGCCGTATTGACTGGAATGTCAGTCAGCGTGCATCTGCATTATGACATCACAACAAAACCTCAAACAACATTGTAAACAATGGTTGCAACTGCCGCATCCAGCAAGTATCTGAGCAGGGAAAATGTTCAACAACCCTATCGTAGGGTTATTTCTAAACATCTTACACATAGCTAAACTCGGAAAGAAGAATACGAAGGTTACAAGCTGTAATCTGGACATCTTTTTTTTTTTTAATTTTCAACGACGGAAGATCGCAAATGAAAATGTTATCGTCGTGCAGAATTCAATGTCTTTTTTTCGAATCCGATCTATATAATAAAACAATTATGGCCTTTTTTATATTGAATATGGTTTGTTATTCACTAGAAAAATCAATATTGACCTCAGCTTCGCCTCGGTTTAATTTTCTGGTGAATAGCAAACCATTTTCAACACCAAAGGAGTTCATAATTGTAAAATGTTCTAAAACAGGGTGATATCTGCAGACTTCAAAGCACTGAATACTTTAATAAGCAATATGAGTCATACATGTATGTTTCTACAGAAAAAAGAATGAATCACTTTGATATTCTGAGTAAAAATCACCGAGCACAAGTCTGCTCAAGCTCCATATTTTCAACATTATATGTAGAATGATCTAATATCAATGAAATTTATAAATATTGTTCTTGAGCAGGCCTGAACTCTTTTATAGCTCAAACTGTTAACTCTTTCTGAAAATTAATACAAAAAGCGATTAGTCTATGATGTCATAAAGTATATTTTGTTAATTTATATTTCTCATACAATTTATACAAATCAGCACTTTTCAAAATATGAATTTTGTGGGGGCAAAAATATGCAATATATCAGATCTTGTTCTTTATAGTAAGCTATCTATGTGATAAATATAGAACTAATTTTTAAACACAAATTCATTGAAAAAGGTCTACATAGATGTCATATTGTACAAGACTTCATTTACAAACGGAAACAAGTATAGCACATTTCAAGGGATTTCCTCTTCAATATTTTTAGAATCTTCCTCTTTCCAAAACAATAAAATGACTTCTAATAGTGTGATGTAAGTATTAATAATGAAATATGTATATCTATTATAAAAGAAAATCAATACCACATATTTCTTGAGATTCTAAACCACAAGGATGTAATTCTTGTTGTGTTGGAAAGAAAAAAATTATGACAAGTAACGGCTTGTACAGATCGGCCTTGATTATACCGGGTAGTATTCAACCAAAATGTTGATTTTTTAAAAATCTTTTAAACTGTCTCTGAATATTGCCTGATTTCAGTTATGGGTGTAATAACAAATGCCCAGCATGACTATATTAATTAAGACTTATTACATTGATGGAAAACTTCAAAAGAGCATTATATAATTTTCTTTTCTCATACCATTATCAATGTATTGTATCTATTTTTTAAACAGCGATTTTGATATTCAACATCTATCAGAGTCTGTGTTTGTGGGACTGTGTCACAAAGTGGGGACCTCTCAACAGGTGACCATGAGGAGAGAAATACTTGACATGAGCGAGATTATTATAAATCAAATGATGTTTAATAGTAATGCATTGGCAGTGATGACAAGTGGCAGTTTTAAGGAAGGATTCAGGCTCGAGGGGTCAGATATAGACATAATGCACTGGGCAGAAGACCACAATATCATTTGGGACTTGGACCAGGCTCAAAATTATGATTTAAATAGAAAAACACTGATTCTCTGTGATTGTGCGGAAAGTCCACCTGGGTTTGTTTTACTAGAATTATTGACAGAAAGTCACGTACACTTTATAAAGAATGCATGTATAAGAATTAATGACAAACTTTTTATATCAAGTTCTGAAATCAGATGTCTCACACATTCTGTTCTTCCTGATTCAAAGGAACATGGTCCTTGTGGTAACGGGTTTTTGGGGGCAATAGAATACGACATAGCCCTATGTTTTGTCTGTGACTTTTGGCCCCCTTCCGCCCTTCAGTGGCGAAACAGATGTCTTTCATGGCCCCCACCTCCTATTATTGATGAAATAGTCAGAAAAAGATGCCATTTTGTAGCAGTAGGACACAAACTAGGAAATCACAATGACAAAGAATGGAGAATTTCCTTCTCTTTGGCAGAGCAATGTCTAGTTTCCTCAATGAGTCATTGCCAATTCCTACCGTACGGTCTGCTTAAATTGTTCTCAAAAGAATGCATTAACAGTGGATTAACTGTAGAAGATAAATTACTGTGTTCTTATCACATGAAGACAGCTGTTTTTTGGGTGATTCAACTAAACATAATGCCTTACTGGTGTCCACGAAATCTCCTGCAGTGTTTCTGGGTCTGTTTTAAACTTATCCTGAAATGGGTCTATGAAGGCATTTGTCCAAATTTTTTTATTCCAGAAAACAACTTGTTTCTGAGTAATATTTATGGGCAAGCACAAAAGGAATTATTTATAAGACTTCATAGATTATATGAGAAGGGTTTAACATCCCTGCTTCATAGTCCATTCATCAGATCCCATGTTATACGTGTCCTTCAAAATCCTAGGCAATCTGTTTGTACAGATGAATACACTTTAATTTCTAAGGTCATGCTTGAAGTTGAAATATTCACGGAAATATATCGCAATAATATACACACACTTGATCCAGACCTTAGCTGTAAGAAGTTCCTCAATTCTGTAGGAAGGTTGGTCATTTTACCCCTGACACAATATCAGAAAGTTATTTTACAGAAACATACCACTTCCATACTCCAGAGCACAGCTTTTATTTTACTTAACAATTTAACAAATTCTATATCACTGGAAGTGCATACTGGCACATGTAGGAATAGAGTGATATATTTGATTGAAAAAACATCCTTTTACATGTTAAAATTAGCTGCCAAGTTTGGGTTTATTTCCGACATGTTGTACATAGCTATGTATTATTACAAGACATCCAGATACTTGGAAGTTTTAACTGTTATAGAAGCTACAAAAGCCAAGTTAGAACAGCCATATGTAGTGTATGGCGGAAGGGTAAATGCACAAAAATATAGAGAGGCTGTAGGGAGACTTTCCTTGTCTACAAAGATGAAAAAGGCTGTAGCAAAGGATATTTCGCTGAACAATAAAATTTGTTACATCAATGAATTAGTGCCAGAACAACAGTCCGCGTTACTGTGTAATCAACCTTTATTATGTATCCCCCTCTATGTTCTCTTACACATGTTGGAGGTCTTGTGTTACAGACAGGTAGACCCAGTGAGAACACATAGAGCTCTAGATGATCTACAGGATCTTTTACACCATCGTCTTAGGTCAGGCCTACTTGAAATTGGAAAGGACATATCATGGGAGATCCTAGGAATCTGTCAACAGATTACCGGGAATTACCAAGCTGCTTTATATTCCTACCGAAAATCCCTAATACAAGAAACATTCAACAAAATACAAACCGCTACATTAATGAGGATACGACAAATCATGGACCTAATCCATAGAGTCTAACATTTTATTAATAGTACATTAGGTACATGTAAATAGATTTTAGAATAAATTTTTTTTTGTAAAATTCAGTGATTGAAAACTTTTTTGACAATGATAAGTAACGTCTGTCACGATTTTCGTTGTGAATTGATTTTTTTCCTACTTAAATTTTTTATCTTCAAAAATTTAAATAAATAGATCCCTAAAGAAAAAGAAGAAATAAATGGGAAAGTCAATTTTTCTAACTTTTGCAGACCATTTGATTCTTTATAATGCATTGTTTTTATATAAAAGGAAGCTTTGTAATATGTTTGTAAGTTAAGTCTATATATAAACATTGTTTTTTTTTTAATATTACTCTTATTATCAACAAAATAAAAAGTCAAACAAAGCATACCGCCCCCATAATATGTTGTCAAGAAAAAAAATTAACAAATCATATTTATTCCAAAAATTCTATTCTATAATATATATACAAAGTTTGAACTATTAAATAAGATAAAAATCTGTTATTTCATTTCAGCATTTCATAATATACATGTATGGTATAATACAATATTTGTACAAATGTTTAAAAAAAATCTTCACATTTATGAAATGTTTGTTTAATTGATGAAATATTTAATTTTGACATTCCAGTTTTTGTATTTTCTAAATCTACATTCCTTTTTACTTCATTACTTTCTGTTTGTGGTGAACTATGCCATACTTGACAATTAAAATAAATTCTATGGATATAATGATCTTTTATGATATTCACAACCAAGACAGACCAAGAGCTGTCAAGCATAACGTAACTGTTATCCACAGAACAATAACTTACAACATTGTATGATATTCTGTTATTTTGACTGGAACTTTCAACTAGCTGGGTTAATATACACCCATACATTTATTTTTTTACCATTCAAATATTTGATAAATATAATATGGCTTATGACTTGTTCCTCTTCAAGAATGTTTAAACTAAAAATTCCAATTTGCAGAAATAGACATTATAATTGTTATCAAATATAAAACAAAACAAATAGAGGTTACGAAAAAATAATATAAACTACTATGTAAGAGACAGTACTATTAGTAATCAATAACAAAAACAAAATGAACATTAAAGCTATGATTGAATGATAAAATCACTGATAGTTTTATGAGAAAATGAGGACATTTTCATTCTTACATACATGTTTTATAACAAAATGTTTTGAATATTGTTTAAAAATTTGACATATAAAAGGTCACCAATATCACAATTTGGCTGAGTCCTTTGAGGGGGTTGGAGGGTCATATCCCCTCGCCAGTCCCAGCAGGCATGATGACAAATAAAGCTTACATTTAGATCACCCATTCTGAAGCAGTGGCACTGAAAGACATCAAGTAGACAGTTTCCTTTCATTAACAGTACTGAGAGAAAGAGATATCATTTACTTTTTGCATTCACACCTGAAACTCCTGCAGATCTATCATACAACCTGAAAAAGAAATATGGAGATCTGACGAAAAAAATATGAAAAAAAATACGAAATAGAGGCCATTGGCCACATCGCTTATCTGAGTATAATGGCTAGAAAACACTTATCAGTTCAGTATTGAAAAATTTACTGAGGGGGGAGGGGGTTGAGGGGAGCAGGGGATGCCTCCATATCAATATATAACAGATGACTTTGCAAGTTGCTGTTCTTGAAATTTTTTTATTAAAAAAAAGATTATCTTCCTAAATGAATGTCTCAATATAAATATGATCATGGCTTTTCATTCTTGAAAAAAAGATTTATACAGATTTCTTCTATACAAATTTCTATGAAAAACTTTGATCCCCCATCATGGCCCAACCCTACCCTGGGAGTTATGGTTTAATCATACTTGAATCTACACTACCTGAGGATGCTTCCATATAAATATGAATAATCCTGGTTTACTATTCATGAGAAGTATTTTCTGCATATTTCTATGTTAAGTTTTTGTCCCCTATTTAGATATAAATAAGACCAAGCAGTACTTGAGAAGGGGATTTTCAACAGATTTTTAGAACACCTATATATATATATATATATATATATATATATATATATATATATATATATATATATATATATATATATATATATATATATATATATATATATATATATATATATACCTCGGTAAACCTTTGGTCTTCTATTGTGGCCCTCTCCTACCCCTGGGGGTCATCATTGAAAAAAAATTTGAATCTACACTACCTAGGGATGATTCCACATGAGTTTCATCTTTCCTGGCTCAGTTGTTCTTTTAGAAGATTTTTAAATGATGTCATTGATTTTTTTTTTACTAATTTGTTATTACATGTATCTCCCCTTGAAGAAGGGAGTGGCCCTTTATTTGAAGAAAGTTAAATTGACTTCATCCAAGGATACTATGTACCAAGCTTGGATGAAATCGGCTTACTAGTTCTTGAGAAGATGAAAATGTAGTTTGTTAAAAGATAAAAATGTGAAAAGTTTATGACGATGACAACAATAACAGAGATTTGACAAATTTTGATCAGAAAAGCTCACTTGAGCCCTCGACTCAGGTGAGCTAAAAAGTTATGAAATGGTTGAAAATTATTTATAAACTATTCAAAATACCTTGAAGTCACTAATTTTAATGGGTGTATATTTTCGTTGTTTTTTTGTATAATCAAGACTCCTTCGATTTTAAATCCTAATGAAATGCAAAATGTCAAACAAGTAACAACTCAAACTTTATTCATCCACAAATTGGAATCCTAATGAAACAATATAATTTTTTCAAACCATAAAAATGTGGACCCACAAAAATAAGTGATTTGAAAGTATTCAATTCTAGATGAATTTGAATTTTTCAATACTTGAGCTGTTTTTTTTTTTAAATCTGCGGCAATATTTTGGTTATCTTTCAAGATGCAACCTATCAAGCACAAGATTTTGAGCATAGTAAATTAACAAATATATACCTTTTTGGAATATAATGAAAAAAGTGTAAACAGAAGTTTTTAAATTAAAATGTTAAAAACAAGCACATTTTAGCTGATCAACAATGTTAAATCTGCTGAAAAATGAATCCTAGTTTTGGAAAAAAAATCAAACATACACAATTTTTTCTGCGTTTCTTACACAGAATTTGATACCTTTAAGAGCTCCGAGGCTGATGCTCTTTTTTCTACGTCCATCCACCTCCAGGCATTTATCCAGGAGATCTTGGAAGACCGGCGAGAGTTTGTGTTTCTCTTTGATTTCAGGTTTACCATTTGTTGCTATAAGATACAGATCCTACAAGAGAAAACATATCATCTGAATTTTACTTTTAATATCTCAAATCTTTTTACATTTTAAAATCTTTCTTAGTCATATTGAGTTCGAGATAAAAAGATTTAACTGTACTTTTATAATACATTATTCAAGCATGCCAAAATACCAGTAAAATATATCTTTGTGAAGTAAAAATTCTTAAGAATCAAAGCTTAAGCTGATTATTTTGCAGACGAATATCCAGTTTGTGATAGTATTCTGTGATCAAACTTTATACGTGTGAATATTTAACAAAACAGAAAGAGATTTTCAAACACACCCAATACATACCAAAAATGCAACTACTTGGAATTTTTTTCTGAGTCCAAGGGGCATAACTCTATCATAAATTACTCAATTGTACACAGAACAGAACTTGACCTAGATATTCTTATTTAAATTTAATTTCAGTCTGTGCAACCTCTGCAAAAAAGTGAAAGGAAACACTTGGTGGACCTACTGACAGATCGACCTACAGACAGCACAAAACAATATGCTCTCCCTTCTGCTTAGGGCAGTTATGTTAGTTTAAGAGTTGTTGTAAATTGTGCTTTATAAATAATAATTAATTTCATTACAACATATATTGGTAACAATCCTCTGTTAAAACTAATGTCCAAATAACTGTATCTCACTTCTATTCTCAATGACCGTGTAGTGTAGGGCAGCGCCGCGATGTTCCATCCATCGAAAGCAAGTTTTTAGACTTGCCTAGATAGCTCAAACTTGATTCAGCGCGCTGTTCCTGCACTGCTAGGATATAATTTCTCAAGGTAAAGAGTTCAACCCACAAAATAAGTAAAATTGAATTCTTTGTGCTTTCTATATTAATATTTCTTTTAGGGCAGTTATGTTAGTTTAAGAGTTGTTGTAAATTGTGCTTTAAATATATATATATATATATATATATATATATATATATATATATATATATATATATATATATATATATATATATATATATATATATATATATATATATATATATATAATTATCCAGTCAGATACAGAAGATGCTACATAAAGTCTTATTTCCCTAACACTGAACTTACCCTTGCAGATTAATATTTCTTCACTTAGGGCAGTTATGTTAGTTTTAAGAGTTGTTGTAAATTGTGCTTTAAATATATATATATATATATATATATACATATATATATATATATATATATATATATATATATATATATATATATATATATATATATATATATATATATATATATATATATATATATATATATATATATATATATATATATAATTATCCAGTCAGATACAGAAGATGCTACATAAAGTCTTATTTCCCTAACACTGAACTTACCCTTGCAGGATATTCATTCAGATATAGTCGTGATTCGTCATTCATTTCAATGGCCATCGCACCTAACTCTAAATATTCTCTTTTGGACAATATTGTTTCCTGAAATACAGAATTCAAACTGTAGTGACCATACGTTCTACAGTAATAAATGTTGCCTTTACAATAACCCTAACCGAACTGCTGGAATTTCTGCATGGCCATAGACTGTAAGTTCTCTGTTGTTAACATCAACAAGTGCCCTTTCGTCGTTCCTTAACCGTGGCTAGACATATGGATCTATACTGTCAGACACACATTTGGAAATGATTGTTGCTGTTGCACCTGCGTCAACTAAAATATTGATTGAAAACCAACCACCAGCCCAGATACATAAAGGCCATCATCCGTTTCATTTCAGTTTTTCCAATGTTTCCTGATATTTTCATCCTACTTTAAATTTTCTTTAGGCCTTTCACTGATACTGAACTGAAAACAACAACTAGTAATCACAAACAACTACAATATGTTTAAATGGGTTATTTTAACGTTTGTGGAAGATGCTTAGAGAATAATATTTGTAAACAGACTATTGAATATGGGGTATGTTGTCAAAAAACTAAGGGTAGTACTGCGAGTTATGTAAACCAAATCTGGGTTAAAATAAGACATACTGAGTACAGTTTAATAAATGCTGCTTAAGTTAAATAAATCACTTTAAAATCATGTACTATGATTATGGTGGAATTCCATCCAAAAATAAATAAATAAGCTGTAAACAATATAAGAGATAGCACATGAAGATCTCACATATTACAATAAAAAAAACTTTAGATTTTTTATCAATATATTCTTGTAATATTTACTTTTAATCAGAAATTCTTAATGCTAAAATTAGAGTGTTGCAGGATGTTGCTGTAACCCTACTAAATATATAATTTCCACCAGGAAACTTTTTTTTCATATAACTACAGTATAAATTTTGTGTATCCAAATGACCTTCAACTGTTGAAAGAAGAATGGTTTGTATAATTATATAGATCGATCTAATTATATTGTAGAGCTAAAATATGATGTAAATCTAATTTCTAAAAACATTTAGTGAACGTCTACAGTGCTCATTGAAATTGGTCATAATAGATCCATTTTCAAGACAACTATATTTAAGAAAAAATAGTGTCGAAACTGCTTAATTTGAGATTCTGTATACTTAGATATTGACATACATTAATCAATAATTATATCAATAGTCACCCAAAATATATTTTTAAAAAACTTTTTCCTTGTTTCTTTAATTGTTGTCTGAATCCAGTTTCGAGTGTTAATTCGAATGCCCAGTGTATAAATTAATAATTTGAACTCATTTCATTGAAGACACATTGCCAAAGAGTTTATAAACTAAATTTGATTTATTTAAAAAATATAATCAATGTATTGAATCCAATTTTTAAAACAGTGATTTGGGTATTCAGCATCTATCAGAGTATGAGTTTATGGGACTGTGTAACATAGTGGGGACCTCTCAACAGGTGACCACGAGGCGAGAAATAATGGACATGGACGAGATGATAAAAAATCAAAATAATTTTTTTAAGTGATAAAATTAAACAGATGTTGAGTGGAAGTTATAGGAAAGGAATCAGATCAAAGGGGTCAGATATAGACGTGATGTTCTGGCCAAATGCATATGATCACAATGTAATCTGGGACTTGGACCAGGCTCAGAAATATGATTTAAATAGAAAAAACACTGATTCTCTGTGATTGTTCGGAAAGTCCACCTGGATTTGCTTCACTTGAATTATTGACAGAGACTCACTGGGGATTTGTAAAGAATGCATGTATAAAAATCAATGACAAACTCTATATATCAAGTTCTGAATTCAGAAGAATCACACATTCTGCTATTATTCCTTGTTCTAGGGAACATGGTCTTTGTGGTAACGGTGTTATTGGGGTATTAGAATATGACACAGTAGAGTATGATTTGGCCCTATGTTTTTATTGTGATTTTTTCCCATTCCCGCCTTTCAATGGAGAAACAGATGTCAATCATGGCTCCCACCTCCTATCATTGATGAAATAGTCAGAAAAGGATGCCAATTTGTAGCAGTGGGACACAAACTAGGAAATCACACTGACAAAGAATGGAGAATATCCTTCTCGTTAGCAGAGCAATATTTAGTTTCCTCAATGAGTCATTGCCAATTCCTTACGTACGGTCTGTTTAAATTGTTCTTAAAATAATGCATTAACAATGGACTAAGTGAAGAGGATAAATTACTGTGTTCTTATCACATAAAGACGGATGTTTTTTTTGGTAATTCAACTAAACATAATGCCTTACTGGTGTCCATAAAATCTCCTGCAGTGTTTCTGGATCTGTTTTAAACTTAAATATCCTCAAGTGGGTGTATGATGGCATTTGTCCAAATTTTTTTTATTCCAGACGACAGCATGTTTCTGAGTAATATTTATGGTAAAGCACAAAAAGTGTTGTTCATTAGACTTTATGGATTATATGAGAAGGGTTTAGCATCCCTGCTTTACAGTCCATCCATCAGATCCCATGTTATAAATGTCCTTCAAAATCCTAGGCAATCCGTTTGTACAGATGAACACAATTTGGTTTCTAAGGTCATGTTTGAAGTAGATCTATTTCATGAGATATATAACACCAATCTACCCATAATAGACTTGCATAGTAGTATGGAGTTCCTTATTGCTATAGAAAGTTTGAAAATTTTACCCCTTACACAATATCAGAAACTTGTTTTACAGAGGAGTACAGCTCTTACACTCCAGAACAGAGCTTTTATTTTACCCAACGTTTTAACAGATTCTATACCACTCAAGGTGGATACTAGTACATGTAGGATAGAGTGATTGATTGATTGTATATTGTTTAACGTCCCTCTCGAGAATTTTTCACTCATATGGAGACGTCACCGTATGTGTGAAGGGCTTCAAATTTTGACCTTTACTCGGCACTATGGGCCATTGAGCAGTGAGGGATCTTTATCGTGCCAACGCCTGCCGCTTACATGGGGCCTCGGTTTTTAAGGTCTCATCCGAAGGACCCGCAACTTTCACTTCAAAGTGCCGAGCGCATGGCGAAGAAACAGTTGCTACCAAATTTAATGACTAATTCAGTCGCGGCCGAGATACGAACTCACGACCTCCCGATCACGGAGCAATCGCTCTACCGACTGAGCTACCGTGAATGGTAGGAATAGAGTGATACATTTAACTGACAAAACATCCTTTTACATGCTGAAATTAGCGGCCATGTTTGGCTTCATTTCCGACATGCTGTTCATTAACATGTATTATTACAAGACATTGAGATACTTGGTTAACTGTAATAGAAGCCACAAAAGCCCAGTTAGTAAAGCCATATGTAGTGATTACTTTCTGTTTGTTTTTTGTCTCAGCTATGTTAAGGGCCGATATGGAAAATGTGACATTTGCACCGTTTTAATTTGTATTACTTCTTATAAAAATTGTACCAAAGCAACTGAATACTTGTAGAAAATGTAATATAGCTATCAATCATGCATAGGACTGGACCGTAGTTATTACCAGTTATATCGCCTTGTATGACTTGTATACAAATAGAATTGTTAAGCTGAATGTAGGAAATGGGGATAGTTCAAGGGCATACGCTTGTTTATGAAGAAAAAAACTGATACACATTAAAGGATGTTTATTTCCTCTACCCAAAAAGAGCTGGGAGCTACTCAGTGTTGTTTGCGAAGTACTGAAAAATTCGCCGAAAATGCTTATAATAGCTAAAAATTCCCACTTCGCTTAAATTCTGTTATAAATAAAAATAATGTTATGCAGACCAGGATCAGTTCCCAGCACTTTTCAAAATAAACGATATATACGCAGCACAGTTAAGGTTACAGTGAGGAGGCGGGGCCTAATTTGTACGGGAAATGTTTACTATGACGTCACGCATAATATAAGGTCTTCAAAATACCACAAAATGAAATTATCTGCTATTTCAGACAGCTGGATAGCTGTATACTACATACAAACTTACTATTACATCCAGTTTTGTCGTTTGTTAAATCCCACACAACAGTGTATAAACGATGCATCGATCGCAATGCACTTGTCAATGTGACGTCATCTCGCAAAAATGACGCAATTTGTACACAGTGAGAGGCTGATCAAGTCACATTCTGTACAATGTTCTCAAATAAAATATTATTTGCAGTAAAATAAAAAGTAGTTAACTTGGATGCGATGTCTATTTTAGTATTTTATTTATAAACTGTACGTGCATTCTTCAGACAAGCGATACTTTCGTGTGTTTGTATGCAGATTCATTGAAAAAGTAACGGAAGGGCCCTAATAAATCGATTTATTGCAAGGGCATACCCTCAATGTATCTTGTCAAATTTTACACATGAACTCAAGAAGCATTAAGATATTTGAAAAGTGCTCCGAACCTCTTGAAATCTGGCAAATAGATTAATTATAGCTATATTTAATGTAGTTGACCAGCAAAATATTCAACCTGCCGTCCAACAAATTAAATTTTACCAATTAAAAAAGGGAATCTATACAGGTTCGCAGCACTTTTCACAAACTACATATAGTGTTGAAAAGGATTATAAAATAAACTAAGATTTTTAACTTGGTTATGCCCTTGCAATATTGAAATTTATAGATGACCTCTAAACTGTAAGTATAATTTCCAAAGTCATGTGACGTCGACATCACATGAAAAGTCTAAATAAAAAAATCTAAATGTCCCCAACATGTAGATTTAATCCACATTATATTTTTTTGATATCAGAGTGAATTCCTAAAAAGAATCGCCCATCCTAATAAAGTATGTATTTTCTTATCTTAAAAATCGCCGATATTTCTATTTGTAACCTTAACTGTGCTGCGTAAGCAATAAACATTCCAAATTTCAGCTCAAACAAAATAGTCTATGTCCTTGCACTTTTGAGGAAAATCACAAATACGCTCATCGTTTAAGCGATATTCTCTACATTCATTGTCCCTATGCAGCTCCATTGCTATTAGATAGATTCACGTTCTATACACATTGTATTGAATACATTATTTTTTTTTAGTTTTAATGATAGTTTAAAAATAAGCAATGATATCATATTCATTTAAGCATTGTTGTAATTATTAAACCAGTGAATCTAGTCCTCTTGATCGCATGTGCTGCGTCATGTCAAGGCTGATGACGTCATATTTAACGAAATACTTTCTTCTATAACTCGACTGTATTGCTATCAAGTATTGCAATTTTACAAGATTTTAAAAATCATCGCTAAAATAAATAAATTCAAATTGTAATTTATGCATGATCATGTCGTTAATTAAATTTTGTGGTTTGTTAAAATTCAATGACGTCACAATTAAACTTCCAATAGTTTACTTTAGTTAATATAGTTATAACTTTGACACTTTGAAAAATTTGATTCACTGTAGTGATAACTTTGACACTTTCAAAAAACTTTATCGAAAACTTTGACACTTTGAAAAACTTTGACGAAAACTTTGATACTTTGATAAACTTTGGCAGAACTTTGACACTTAAAAACTTTGGCGATAACTTTGACACTTTGAAAAACTTTGGCGATAACTTTGACACTTTGAATGGAAAACTTTGACACTTTGAAAAACTTTGACGAGAACTTTGACACTTTGAAAAACTATGGAGAAAACTTTGACACTTTCAAAAACTTTATTGAAAACTTTGATACTTTGAAAAACTTTTGCGAAAACTTTGACACTTTGAAAAACTTTGGCGAAAACTTGGATACTTTGAAAAATTTATCAAAAACTTGGACACATTGAAAAACTTTATCCAAAACTTGGACACTTTGAAAAACTTTATCGAAAACTTTGACACTTTTAAAAAGTTTATCGAAAACCTCGACATTTTGAAAAAGTTTATCGAAAACTTTGACGCTTTGAAAAACTTTGGCGAAAACTAAGACACTTTGAAAAACTTTGGCAAAAAATTGACACTTTGATTTACTATAGTTAACTATAGTAAACTTTAGTTAACTATAGTTTTTTTTCGTTAAGTTGCGAAATAAAATTTTTATCGGGAAGGCTGAACTTTTATGAAACAATATGTAATTCCACAAGTCATTGAACTACCTTGACAAAAACTTACATTTTGAAATAATGTCTCGTATATTCATAAGCAAACCCGAATCCGTTTCTTATTCGAAACTGGTCAAATAACTGTATGTGTAGCCTAATGATGTACTACTTTTACCAAAAAGAATGTTATTTGGAAGATATAGAACTTTACCTTGGGTAAGGGTACTACCATGTTTACATCCAATTCTCATTTAAAATTTGGCCTGGCCCCACTCTTTCAAATCCTCGAAAAATGTGAGCGCAAGGACGTACATTTTTCTTCTTTGACTGGTCACTGTATTTTATCAAAATCTACTTATTTGTGAAAGGAGAAAATTGTTATGTTTAAAATATTGTAAAATCTAACTGAGGCCACGCCGATGAAAATTTTATTCGTCCAACCCGCACGCTCGTATTTAGACAAAAGTACATGTAAATAAATATTATCAATTTCAATTTTCCGCATCATGGAATTTTTTTTTGCTATATTTTGTTCTATTTCCGCTTTATTTTTCGTATCTTAAATTGATGTACTTTGCAAATCAAAAAAAAATATAATTGTCAGCTTAAATTTTTTCGCGCTCCGCCAAAAAAAAATGCCTACAAAAAAAATAATAACATCATTATTAGCTTACCCCTTTTTTGTAAAGATATACATGATAAATACAAATTGTACATTGGAGCCTAGATTTACCCTCCGACCCCACACACTTTCAACTAGCACAGCCGCACATTTCCTAGTGTAGTCAAAGAAGGAACTGGTAGGGTTTTGAGAAAAAGGTCTCTTTTTTTGCTTACCAATTTTTTTATCGTATAATTTTATAGGGAGGGGGGAGGTCCATTTTTACTTGGTTAAGTATAAAATATATTACACACACATTTAATAAATTTGCAAATTCCAGGGGTGGTGGTGGGTTAGTCTGGACCCCCGACCCCCTTCAAGATTCATGCATGTATGTGCACTTATTCTTTATTTGGATACTAATATTGAAACTATTCAGAAGGCGTCGTATTTATTCACTCATGCTTGAAAACTATCAAAATCGTAGATTAAATATAATTCGCCCCAGAAAAAGGGATCCCAGCTAGGAGTTATGTTACATCCTTGCATGCATGTGCATTGCTTGGTCTTAAACTATAGACGCTGAGGTACCATGCGTATTGTCCTGCAAAAAAGGCTTTTGTTGACCATTTTTCAAAAACGTTCAAAACGTTTGAAATATAGTAGTAGAAACAATAGGTGTTTGTAAAACACTTATGCACAGAATTCAACCTAGATATTCCTATGATAAATCTTTATATCAAATTTCTTTTCAATATGTGCAACCTCTGCGAAGAAAATGAATGGAATATGCAATTTATTGGAATTTTTCTAAGTTCAAGCATATCAGGCATAACTCTGTCCAAAAATGGCCCGAAAAAATTTGACCTACATATTCTTTTTAGATATTCTTATAATAAATCCGTATACCAAATTTCATTTCAATATGTGCAACTTCTGATATGGAAGCATAGAAAAAAAGAAAATTAACGGAAGCTGATGGTGGACCGACAGACCGACCGAGCGACCTACAGACAGCAGGAAAGCAATATGCCGTCCCTCCTTCGAAGGGGGGGGGGGTAAGAATGTGTAAATTGGTCTACAGCACGTGTCTAAGTTAAAATATAAACATCTTGTAAACCAGCTTGTTTTGTCATTCAGTTATTGGATTGGCAAATGGTTCTTGGTTAGCGACTATGTAAGAAATAATAACAATAGCCATACTGGTATACGGTAGATTCCTCGGACATACACATCCCTCTATTGTACCAGCCTATTCTATTTGGCATCTTTATTCATAAACTAACAATCGGTCACAAACCAGGCTTTTTCTATCAAAGTCTAAAAATTCATAGATAATGCAAAATTCTAAACAGAAGGGCCAGGGGCCCAACCGCTCACCTGAGCTCTGACTATATGTAAAACTAAAAGCAAAACTTAGTTCAGTAATGAAAAATTGAGATATCAATGTTGGTTCACGAGGGATCATGATTGTAAATAGTAAACTTCAAACTTGAATCTACACCACCTTAGGATGCTTCCATATAACTATGACCAACAATGGTTTTGCTGTTCTTGAGAAGAAGAATTTTAAAGATTTTCCCCATGTATCCTTATGTTAAACTTTGACCCCTCATTATGGCCCCACCCTATCTCCGGGGGTCATGATTTGAACAAACTTGAATCTACTCTAACAGAGGATGTTTCCACATGAGATTCATCTTTTCTGGCCCGGTGGTTGTTGAGAAAAAGATTTTTAAAACATGCCATTACTTTTTTACTAATACATAATTATCTCCCATTGAAAGAGGGCACTTCACCCAAGGATACTTTGTGGCAAGTTTGGTTGAAATTGGCCCTGTGGTACTTGAGAAGAAGATGAAAATGTGAATACTTTACAACGACGACAGACAACTGACAAATTTTGATCAGAAAATCACTTGAGCCTTTGGTTCAGGTGAGCTGAAACAAAAACCCATGGCCACTTCTCTCACCGGAGCACTTTGAGATCTTTCAATATATTGGCATATAAATATGACTAATCATGGCTTTGCTTTTCTTGAAAAGTTTTTTGAAGATCTCTCCCTGTGTAAATTTTTTATCGTCCATTGTGGTTCCGGCCAACACCTGGGGGTCATAATTTGAACAAATTTTTATTTGAATCTACACTACTTGATGGTGTTTCCACTTAAGATTCAACTTTCCTGGCCTAGTACTTCTTGAGAAGATCTTAAAAGATTTTCCGATGTATTTAAGGAATGAAGCATATATCAACTTTTGTTATACGATATAACATAACTTGGGTCAGTTTACGCTTTATAAACCACGAAAGCTTTATTAAAAAAAGCGTAAACTGTCCGAAGTTATGTTATATCGTATAACATAAGTTGAAAAAAGCGTCATTCCTTTTAATTTAATTTCAATGTAGACAATGAAACAATTTTTCCATTTTTTCCTTCGGAAAAAAGGCTTCAAACATGCAAAACTTGGTTTTTCTATTGTGGCCCTCCCCCTCCAGCAGGGGTCATGATTTGTTAATTTAGAATCAAAATTACTCCAGCATGAATCCACATAAGTTTCAGCTTGATTCTTAAGAAATTTTGAAGTTTTTTCCCTATGCATTTCAAAGTAAAATTTGAATTAAATATTGTGGTCCCGCCTTACTCCTGGGGTCCTAATTTCAACAATTTAGAATCTACACTACCCCAGGATGCCTCCACATTGGTTTCAGTTTTTCTGGCCCAGTGGTTCTTAAGAAGAATATTTTCTAATGACTCTACTTATTTTTGTCTTTCCTTGATTATCTACCCTCTGAAGGGGACTTGACCATTCAATCTTAATAATTTGAGCTCCCTTTTACCTTTTGATTAAAAATAACCCAGTGGTTCTTGAGAAGAAGTCAAAAATGTGAAAAGTTTACAAATGGACGGACAGCTGGACGGACAACGGTTGATCAGAAAAGCTAATTTGAGCATTCAGCTCAGATGACCAAAAATTTAAATGTTGTAGAAGTTACTTTATTTACAAACTGAACCAGAGCAACTCAAGGAATTTCCTCCTCTATTTTTAGAATATTCCTCTTTCCTGAACATTGTATGAAAATGGCTTCTTCTAGTTGGATGTAAGTATAAAAAAATGAGGTTTGTATTAATTAATTATGAATAAATATCACTACACATATTTTTCAACATTCTAACCCACAAGGATGTACTAGTAATTTTCAAGGTGTTGAACAGTAATATGATAACAATTAGTAACGGCATGTTTTGTTAGGCCTTAATTGATACACATTAATCCATAATTATACCAGTTTTTACCAAATACATGTATATCATTTTTTAAAACTTTTGCTGTCTAAATGTTGTCTGATTCTAGTTTCGAAAGTAAATTCGAATGCACAGCGTGATACGTACACTGTATATAAATTTAGACTCATTTCACTGAAGAGAATTTAACTTTCAAAAATAACAAACCAAGCCTTTAATTCTTTTCTCCTATAATTATAGTATTATATCTATTTTTTTAAAACAGTGATTTGGGTATCCAGCATTTATCAGAGTCTGTGTTTTTGGGACTGTGTCACAAAGTTGGGACCTCTCAACAGGTGACCATGAGGAGAGAAATACTAGACATGGAAGTGATTTTGAAAAATCAAGTAATGCGTACAAGAGAAAATGACAGGGATAAAATTGAAACGATAATAAGTGGTAGTTATAGGGAAGGATTCAGGCTAGAGGGATCAGATATAGACATAATGATGTGGCCACCTGACCACAATATAATCTGGGACTTGGACCAGGCTCAGAATTATGATTTAAATCGAAAAACACTGATTCTCTGTGATTGTTCGGAAAGTCCACCTGGATTTGCTTTACTTGAATTATTGACAGGGACTCGCTGGGGAAATCTAATGGATGCATGTATCAGAATAAATGACAGACTCTATATATCAAGTTCTAAATTCAGAAGAATCCCATATTCTTCTAGTACTGAGTTTAAGGAACATGGTCCTTGTGGTAATGGATTTTTTGGTGTAGCAGAATATGATATAGCCCTATGTTTAGTCTGTAACTTTTGGCCTCCTCCAGCCTTCCAGTGGAGACAAAGCCATCACTCCTGGCCCCCGCCTCCTATCATTGATGAAATAGTAAGAAAAGGATGCCATTTTGTAGCAGTGGGACACAAGCTAGGAAATCACACTGACAAAGAATGGAGAATTTCCTTCTCGTTGGCAGAGCAATATTTAGTTTCCTCAATGAATCATTGCCAATTCCTAACGTACGGTCTGCTTAAATTGTTTTTAAAGGAATGCATGAACAGTGGACTAAGTGAAGAGGATAAATTACTGTGTTCTTATCACATGAAGACGGTTGTTTTTTGGGTGATTCAACTAAACATAATGCCTTGCTGGTGTCCACAAAACTTCCTGCAGTGTTTCTGGGTCTGTTTTAAACTTATCCTTAAATGGGTCTATGAAGGCATTTGTCCAAATTTTTTTATTCCAGAAAACAATATGTTTTTGAGTAATATTCATGGTAAAGCACAAAGAGAATTGTTCATTAGACTTCATGAAATATATGAAAAGGGTTTAGCATGCCTTCTTTACAGTCCATCCATAAGATCCCATGTTATAAGAGTCCTTCAAAACCCTATGCAATCTGTATGTATAGAAGAACACCCTTTAATTTCTAGGGTGGTGTTTGAAGTAATACTATTCCGTGAGATAAGTCACTGTGATATACCCATAGGAGACCTGCATCATTGTATGATGTCCCTCGATGCTGTAGGGAGGTTGATCACTTTATCCCTGACACAATACCAGAAACTAATTTTACAAACGAATACAGCTTCTATTCTCCAGAGTACAGCTTTTTATTTACTCAACAGTTTAACAGAATCTGTACCATTCGAAGTGGATACTAGCACATGTAGGAATAAAGTGATCTATTTAACTGACAAAAGGTCCCTTCATATGATGAAATTAGCTGCTAAGTTTGGGTTTATTTCCGACAGGTTGTTTATCGTCATGTATTTTTACAAGAGATTCAGATACTTGGAAGCTTTAATTGTTACAAAGAAAGTAAAAATCATGTTAGAACAGCCATATGTAGTGTATAGAGGACGTGTTAATGCATGGAGATACAGCGAGGATGTAGGGAATTTGCCCTTGTCTACAAAGATGAGAAAGGCCGTAGCATGGGACATTTCTCTGAACAATAAAATGTGTTACATTAATGAACTAGTGCCAGAACAACAGTCAGGGTTACAGTGGAATTACCCAGTATTATATGTCCCACTGTATGTTCTCTTACACATGTTAGAGATCTTGTGTTACAGACATGTAGACCCAGTGAGAACACAAAGAGCTCTAAATGATCTACAATATCTTGTACACCATGACCCGGGGTCATACATATACGAAGAACAAAAAGACATATCATGGGAGATCCTTGGGATTTGTCAACAGATTACTGGGAATTACCAAGCTGCTCTGTATTCCTACCGACAATCTCTGACACAAAAAACATTCCACAAAATACAAACCGCTACATTAATGAGGATACAACAAATAATGGACCTAATCAATAGAGTTTAACATTTTATAAATACATGTAGTACACTGAGTACATGTAAATAAATTTTAGAATAAGATTTTTGGTAAAAATTCAAACTTTTTTTGACAACGTGGTAAGAGGCAGAGTTACAACGCACTTTGAAAGAAAAATTCAAAGTGCGTTAAATTTTAGACCAAGATAACGCACTTTCAAAAAAAAAAATAATATCGACCATATTAACGCACTTTGAAAAAAAAGCTTGATCAATGTTCTTACAAATAATTGGTATAATATATAATTGACCATGGTTGGATGACTTGTTTTTTTATGATTAGGTCACTTCGGGACATGAAGTATTGAATATTTAAATATTTTAGGTTTTGATAAATGTTATAAAGGGAAATGGGTCTTTAAGAAAAAATAGAGAGATGATTGTTTTATATCATTATTCATGTCTAGTCTGTAATAAGTAGATGTAAAGGGGTGTGCTAAAAGTGAACGACTTAAAGCATTGAATTTATTTTAAGATAAAGGGGACAAATTGATTTTTCAAAACTATTAAAGTTCTTTCTCTCTCATGAATACGTTTTACTATGCTTAAAATTTTCTAGTTTTCATCTGTTTTATGTTAACTCATTTATTGAAAGTTTTCAACATCATACCAGTTACGTATGCACATATACATGTTTTTGTTTTCGGTATAGCATAGGCATTGGAACCAGGCGGAGGGCAAGGGGAGGGGGGGGGGGGCTGAGCCTTCCACTTATTTTGGAAAGATATGCATCATATAAGGATTAAAAATGCGGCCTACCCTTTTTGGGGTTTATTACCCCGTTTTATTTGTTACCGACGCCTGTGTATTGGAATGATAAAGATTTGGACTGAGAGATCTTCTATCCGCCTTCTCTACTTCTGGACGGCAGTAAATCAATGCATAAGTTTTTTGAAAGATAAATAACTAATAAAATCTTTCCATTACTAAAATCTGTTTTTTACAAATTTTTTTTCAAAGTGCGTTAAGGGTCTCCATGGTAAAATACATTGATGTAAACTTTTAACGCATTTTGATTTTTTTTTTCAAAGTGTGTTAATTTTGTCCCAATTCTAACGCACTTTGAAAAACTTTTTCAAGGTGCGTAATATTTTTAAAGTGCGTTGCCACAAGGCAGCTATCACAATTTCCCTTGTGAATTGAAAGTTGTTTTTTTTTTTTACATTATTATTTCATCTTAAAAATTTAAATAAATAAATAAAAAGAAAAAATAAAGGGGAAATTCAAATTTTCAATGTTTTTAGACCTTTTAATGCTTTATAATGCATTGTGTTTATATAAAATGAAGTTTTGTAATAGGTTTGTTAGTAAAGTTCATATAACATGAGTGACGTCAACGAGTACCCGGTTAACCGGGTACTCGATTGAGTGTCCGAGTATCGAAAATACTAAAATTGGTAATCGGTTACTCGGATGTATATTTTTCATCTTTCAAAGAAGACATTTTTATTTGAAACTTCATGCACTCATGCAAATGCAATATGCACTGTCCACGTATTTACAGTAATTAGTGTCATCTCAGGTGCGGATCCAGAAATTTTTAACAAGGGGGGGGGGGGTCCACCCAAGTAAAAAAAAAATCCAATACAGAAAATTCTTTTCAAGCAAAAAAATAAAAATAAGAAGAGAACCTGAAATCGCCCAAACGTCAAAAACCTATTTCGAGGAGTGGGGTAGTCCATGACTTCTATTGCCTCAAATCTTTCACTTTTCATACCCATTGCACACAAATTTGCGTTTACCAGGGGTCTGCGTTTTCCAAGGAGGGTCTAAGGTAACTTTTATTTTGCTTTAGTATATACATTTCTAAACCTTGTAAATTTCAGGGGGGGGGGGGTGGTGCTGACCCCCCCCCCCACCTCCCCTCTAGATCCACACATGCATCTTCACCAGTAAACACTCCCGTTATTGGCAATTTCTGTGATTATACAGTAATTATAGGATAATCAATTAACCATCTGGGGGTCGTAACATAAAGGCTGCTTAAGTGTAAGACCGTGCTTAAGTAGGACTTCAGTACAGTCTAAAACTTAACACCGTAACTAGAAGCGTGCTAAGATTTGGCTATCTTAGCAAAGCTTAGGCGGCCGGTAGAGGTGACTTAAGTATATCTTAACATTCTATTTGGAATTATTTAATGTTGATGTTAAAACATTTCTCATTTTATATTCTGCATTATAAAAAACAATCATAATTATATATTTTAATATTTTATGCTGATTTAAGAATTTTAGTTTCTCGTGGGGGGGGGGGGGGGGTTAGTGGGACCTCAGTTATGGAAAGAAAAATTGAACACAGTAATACTAGTAAATCATGGATCATTATAATCACTTTGAAAATATGAGATAAAATAAATTTTTTAAAAGAAAAAAGAAAGAGGATGACGACCAAACCATTAATAAAAAGTGTATTTAAAGTGAATAAATGTAGAACGCGACAAGAGCGGATTTAGACAGGGCTCACTACAGTTCCAGAGAGAGATAAACAGTTGCTGATAATTGGATTTTTTTGCAACCTTGATTAAATTGCAAATGAGCTCGAGTATTTCATAAAACTTATACAGTCTTTGCTACTGACATGCAAGGCCTGATACATAAAGTGGGGGGTGGGAGTTCAAAATATTTTGAACTTTTTAGAGTTTCAATTTCAAGTAGATGGACGGTCTGTTATTTTGTTATGTTTGCGAGAATAACAGAGCAAGTGAACACTTGTCAAAACAAAAGAGTAACAAGAAATAAACTGAAAACATATCAAATGATCGATAAAACAATTGTCGTACCTTTACGATGAACCACAAATAGCCACGTTGTGACCGTGCAGTATATTTGTTTTCAAATATACCGAATGATTTATAACGGAATCATCATTTTAATACGAAATATAATCTAACATTACTAAATCCGATAGGTAAAGACGTCTACTTTAATATACACATGTGCATGTATATTTAATTTAAACACTAACTGAATCACTTTTTACAAAAGCCTATTAGGACCAATCTAGAGAGAAAAACTGCACTTTTTGAAGAGGCGTAATAACGCGAAAAAAGGCGTTATAACGCCTTTTCAAAAGGCATTATTACGCCTTTCCATTCCAAAAAAGCGTTATTACGCCTTTTTAAAAGGCGTTATAACGCCTTTCTTAAAGGCGTTATTACGCCTTTCCATTCTAAAAGGTGTTATTACGCCTTTTTAAAAGGCGTTATTACGCCTTTCTAAAAGGCGTTATAACGCCTTTCCAAAAGGCGTTATTACTCCTTTATAAAAGGTGTTATCACGCCTTTATAAAATACATTATTACGCCTTTCCAAAAGGCGTTAAAACGTCTTTATTCTAAATACATGACTCAACATATTTAACCCAGCCGAGGGGCGGGATGTTATTGGGGGGGGGGCAGAAATCATACCTTTGTGACATGAATTTCACAATTTGATATAGGACTTATTTCTCAAAAAATAATTTCAACAGATAACAATTAGATTTCCAGGAAAAAAATTTAAATACGTCATATATTTTCGATGTTGAACCAACTTAGTCCTTCTTTAATACCAGTGACACCTCTACCAAGGATCATTGATTTCAATTGCTCATTATACATGTACCTATGCAAATAGTTTGCCTGCGTTTTTCCAAGAAGAGAGAAAAATATCTTCAAATGAAATGAATTTTATTCATGGCAAGCAAAGCTTCAAGATACATCTGCCTATATCTTATCTTCACAAGTAGAGTGTTGCCTTCTCTTAATACGAATGCAAACAGTTGTCAGTGACATGTGCAGGAATATAGAGAATTGCCTAAATAAAGATGGTTTTAATTACATCTTTCATATATTTATTAACAAATAATAACGCCTTTCCATTTTCCTTTTCAAGTAGGCCTGTAGTACGAGTGCAAATGGGGTAACCCCCCCCCCTCTCTCTCTTCACATACACACATTTAGATATTATAATTATAACTATTGGGTGCTTGGTTTCTGAACATTTTGTTGCAGTGTGTAAAACTATGGTTAATTATTGCATTTAAACAAAGTTTTACCGAGAAGTCCCCCCACGAGTTTGGCCAGTAGAGTGGGGGTAGTGTTGGTGGTTGGGGGGTGGGGGGTGGGGGGTTAAAAAGCACGGGCCTGTTAAATGTAAAATAATGGTTCTTCAAAAGGCAGAAGAACCCTTTTGGAAAGGCAAAATAATGCCTTTTTAAAGGGCAAAATAACGTCTTTTATGATGGCAAAACAACGCCTTTTAGAGAGGCGTAAAAACGCCTTTTGAAAAGGCGTAATAAAGCCTTAAGAAAAGCATAATAACGCCTTTTATAAAGGCGCAATAACGCCTTTTAGAAAGGCGTAATAACGCCTTTTGGAATGGAAAGGCGTAATAAAGCCTTAAGAAAAGCATAATAACGCCTTTTATAAAGGCGCAATAACGCCTTTTAGAAAGGCGTAATAACGCCTTTTGGAATGGAAAGGCGTAATAACGCTTTTTCAAAAGGCGTATTAACGCCTTTTTTAGCGTTATTACCCCTTTTCGAAAGGCGTTATAACACCTTTTTTTTCTCTCTAGATTGGTCCTAATAGGCTTTCGTTATTTTTAGCAATATATCTATTTAAAATGAAAAAAAAAAACAACAAATGATGGCTAGTATTAAATATTTTAACATACCCCCGGTAAGTTTGAATTAGCTAAGACCTAGCTCGTAAGTTCGTTTTATGTTACGGTTTAAGACATACTTTAGTATTACTTAGACAGGTCCTAAGACTTTGCCTAAACGTACTTACGACCCTACTTTAGGCAAAAACTTATCAAGCTTTATGTTTCGAGCCCCTGGTGTGTGGAACGTATTACAGCTGTAGAAGTTCGGGCTTTACGGATCGTCAGTGGTAAGAGCACCTGACTAGTAATGCAAGGGTCCCTGGTTCGATTCCCGATCTAGCCATATGTTTTCTTCGTGCATTTCTCCTTTTCATACTAAATTTGGTGGCCAGTGTGTGTGTGTGTGTGAGGGGGGGGGGGTGTTCAGGTTACAGTGTATGTGTAAATTAGTAATTCCTGGCAGGGCCCTAGAAGTTGTGTCTTCGAAATCGAAGACTGTTTAAGGAGGGAGAAATGTAAAAGTTTGGGCTTTACAGACCGTGGATATCGGTCTGGATATCTCAGTGGTTAGAGCACCTGACTAGTGATACAGGGGTCCTGGGTTCGATTCCCGGTCCAGCTATATGTCTTCTTCGTGCATTTCTCCTTTCCTACTACACATCCTTTAATTTTTGATTTGCTTTAATGATCTTTTTTTTATCCTTCATGGTTCATTATCTTAATTCTTTATTTTTTTTTCATTTAGTACACAGTAGTGAAATTGGATGTGTTTGAAACTTTCCGTTTAATTATAAGGTATCACACTGTGAAATCGGACGGACATAGCATTGCCGCTATATCGCTTTTTAAAATACTGTAGAAATGTTCAAAACGGCTTTGTTATTGATTTTATAAAAATTTTTGCTTAAAGTCAGGTATGTGTAAATGAAAAATGTTTTTGTTGGTCTAGGGGTTTCTTTTATAAGTAATTCATTATCTGTACTTACATTAAACGTTAAAACATTGAATGTTATAATATCCCTGGGTTTCAAAAGACCAAAAAAACTAAACTTGTTTTAATAAATAACACACTTGCTATGAATTCACATTTTTACCAAGTAATCGATCACATGATCGGAAAGTTGTCTGAGTAACCGATTATCAAATAAAGACCGATTTGACATTCCTAAAAACATTGATTCTTTTTTACTCTATGTTCATGATTAACAAAATTAAATTGACAAACAAAACATACCACCCTCCATAACTTGTTGTCCAATAAAAAATAGAACAATTTTTTTTCTCCCAAACATTGTATTCTATAATACATATACAAAGTTTAAACTATTAAGTAAGATCAAGATCTGTTATTTCATTTCAGCATTTCATAATATACATGGTAGTATTACAATATTTGTACATATATTTAAAATATCAGATTTTTGAAATGATTGTTTAATTGATACAATATTTATCAATTACATTCACATTTATGAAATGATTGTTTAATTGATAAAATATTTAATTTTGACATTCCACGCCCCGTGATCATGAAGCATCTTAAGCTTAAGTCAAAAAATGCCTTAAATGCTGAATTTTTTTAGAAGTCAAGCAGCCCAAAATGAAAATGCCTTCCGATTTTGTATCATCAGTCTGCTGTTGTATGCAAATTATCAGTTTCCTTTAACACGTTTTAAAGATTTTATAGATAATAGAAATTTTGACTTAAGTCTAAGTCTGGTTCATGATCCCGGGGTCAGATTTTGTATTTTCTAAGTCTATATTCCTGTTTTATTACTTCTTTACTTTCTATTTGTGTTGCGTGTCATATATAAGACAGTCAAAATAAATTCAATAGAATGTCCTTTTAAAATAGTCACAACCAAGACAGACCAAGACCTGTTAAGCATAATGTAATTGTTATCCACTGGACAATAAATTACAAAATTGTATGATATCCCATAATTCTTACTGGTATTTTCAGCTAGCTGGGTAAATAAACACTCATACGTTTATTTTTTTTTTTTTTACCTTTCAATATTTGATATATCTAATATGGCTTATGACTTGATCCTCTTCTAGAATATTTAAAATAAAAATTCAGTTTGCAGAAATAGACATTATTGTTATTAAATGTAAAACAAATAGAAGTAACACAAAAATAACTTTAAGTTCTATGTAAGTACAATTAGTAACCAATAACAAAAACAAAATGAACATTAAAGCTATGATTGAACGATAAAATCACTGATAGTTGTATGAGGAAAATTATGAGGACACTCTCATTCTTATATACATGTTTTATTACAAAATGTTTTGAACTTTGTTTAAAAATTTGACACGTAAAAGGTCACCAATATCACAATTTAGCCGCGTCCTTTGAGGGATTGCTGTCGTATACCCTAGCCCGTCCCAGCAGGCACGATGACAATTAAAGCTGACATTTAGATCACCCATTCTGAAGCAGTGGCACTAAAAGACATCAAGTAGACAGTTTCCTTTCATTTACAGTTCTGAGAGAAAGAGCTCTCATTTTCTTCTTGCTTTCACCTCTAAAACTCCTGCAGATCTATCATATAACCTGAAAAAGAAACGTGGAGATCTGATCAAACATATTTTATGAAAAAAGTACATGAAAAATGGAACATTTTTAAATAAGATTATGAAATGTCTATCTACTTAGTTTTCAAAATAGTGTGTCATCACTTTTTAAAATGAGTATTTATTTTCGTTGTCTTTTTGTGTGTAATCAAGACTCATTCGAATTTAAATCCAAATGTAATGTAAACATTCAGATAAGTAACATCTCAACATTTCTTTATCCATAAATGAATCAATGTATCTTCTTCAAAGCATGAAATTAAGGGCAAACAAAAAAAGAAGTGAATTTACAGAATTGAATTCTAGATCAATTTGATTTTTTCAGTGCTTGGTTTTTATTTAAATCTCAGGCATTTTTGGGGTCTCTCTCAATATGCAACTGATCTAGCAAAGGATTTTGAGCAAAAATCCATGGTACATGTATGTATTGTAAGCATATCATATTTTAGTAATCAAAAAGCTCTCATTAATGTTTCATGTGAAATTTTCAATACACAAAATAAATGTCTTTATTTTCTTAGATTTTACCAGATACAATCGTTAAGCACAAATTCAAATCCTTACACCATTCAGAGTATTATCAAAAAGTGACAGCAGTGGTCTTGTTCTACAGTCTATTATCTTTTTAACAAACAGGTTCAGCTGATCAACAACCGTTTAAATGTACTAGTATTCTGTTTTAAGAAAGAGCATAAGTAATATTTCAATGCTTTCTTTCGTAAACTTATTAGAATACATTTATTTATAACATCACCTTTAATACCTTGGAAACTGAAGCTCTTTTTAGATAGCAATAACTATTTCATCATCAACATTTGAATCATTGGATAACATTGTCCTATGTACATTTGAACTTCGTTATATCTTGATCAAATATATTTCAGAAAACAATATCGAAGAAGGAAATGGAGATAGCAAACAGTATTCAATATCAAAGTCCACAAAACAGTACAAAATAGGAGCAGAACAAACACGGACCTCTGAAACATCAGAGGTGGGATCAGGTACCATGGAGGAGTGGGAATTCCCTGCTAACCGGTCACACACGCCATGTGCTCCTTGTCATGATCAGGGAATAACGGAAAAATCCGTTGTCAATTCAATGTATAAATAATCAGTATGAAAAACGGCAGTCAGCATTTGACTCAGTGATAAATTGTATTTGCAGACAAGGTCATCGTATCGACCATAGAACTTACGAAATGATGACTTTAAACGAGACTGCTGATATTTTTGTTTCATCAGTTAGCTTGTCAATAATATACCTCGTTTTAGAAATTGTTCAAAGGTAGAACATGCTCTTGCGTATCGAATCAACTGAGATATATGTACTCTGTATGCAGATACAGATGCAGATGAAGATATATTGCTGCATAAGTAAGGGATGTTGACGACAGAAAAGTTAGTCATCACGTTCAATATACGTATAGCTTGTTTGTTAGATTATCTTTAACGTCTTTTCAAGTAAAATATCCAAGTATGAAACAGGTATGTCAGACTCTGTAGTATCTTTTATCTCAAGCTCACCAGGATATATCGTATCGACGTAGGAATGGAAATTACCATTTTTAGTTGACAATTGTCGAAGTGATTTAGAAGTCCAAACCTCAAATAATGAAAGAATTTTATCCTTGATATCTGAAATCCTTGGATATCTAAAAAAAAATGAGGGTTAATTACAAGTTAAAATGACATTTGGTGAAAACGTTACTTTGGGAATATGCAAAACAGCACGTGGGGAATAGTCAAAACGGCACTTTAAAAAGTCAGAATGGCCCTTTTTTATTTTAAGATTTTGATATTAATTAAACAGAAAATGGCAAATGAATTAACATTTTTGCAACTAATATTTCAGAGTAGCACATTATTTGGTAAAAATAAAAAAAGAAGATATGTTAGAACGAAAAAAATATAAGTTAGAAAAAATAAAGACTTTACTCTCTGTGAAAATGTAAGAGGCCCTGTGGCTTCGACAATCACCAGAATATCGCAAGATTTTCCAATCTATGATCGTATATCGAAACCTGGAACTTGAACTTCTGTCTCGACAAAAAATTTTACTGTTTGGTATGTTTTAATGTAAATTTATTTAATGGCATCTATTAACACACAGGATTTAAAATTGATCCAATTTGACAATGTGCAAAATAAATAAAATTTAAAAAAATCATTTGAATTTTTTTATCAATATTTTTTGGGGATTTTTACATTCAATCAGAAAATCATACTAAAATTAGTATGTTGTAGGATGTTACTGTAACCCTACTAAATATATATAATTTCCACCAGGAAACTTTTTTCATAGAAATAGAAAACGCAACCACGGTATAAATTATGTGTATCTTAGTGACCTTGAACTGTTAAAAAAGGATAGGTTTATATATAATTATATTTAGTTTAATGCAATACGTATTTTGATAGCTCGGTTACCCATCAACTAGCTTTCTCTACATAATCCTTTCAACACTAGAACATTTTATCCTCCTTCAATGAGTAAAAAGTCTGTAAAACAGTTCGTCATGTGTTGTCACCTTTGTGACGTTTAATAATTTGTAAATTATAACAAAATATCAAGATGAGAAATAAACCAATTTTGTAAAGGGAGATAATCCAAATTTATAGTAATTACCACTTAGAGTTAACAGAAAAAATCATGAAAATGGGTCTAAAACGCTAAAGCATAAATTTAAACAACAAACAAAAATGGTGGAGACGGGGTGGAAGGAGGTGAATAACAAACTTTGAAAAAAACGCCCGTCCTCCAAGGATGTAGATGGGAGAAGAGACAGAGTGACGCACCGTGTGGTCGGAATTTCATTTGTTAGATTTTGATTGGTCAATCTCTGCCTCTCCTAAGACATAAAACAAAATGACCACACCTTATAAAACACAGCTATACAATATTTCAGAATTTTACATTCAAGGAGGACACTTATTGGTTATAATAAAAATTTTAAGTAAACTTAAATTTATTTATTTTAATGCAATAAGTATTTTGATAGCCCAGTTATCAATCAACTAGGTAATTTCTTTCCATAATCCTTCCAACGCTAGAACCCCTTATCTGATCCTCCTTCAAGGAGTAAAAAGTCTGTAAAACAGTTTGTTGTGTGTTGCCACCCTTTGTGACGTTGAATGATTTGATTGTAATTCTCAAAAGTATTATTAACAATGACATATAATTTTTAGGAGACATGATGAATAGGAAAAGGGGGTTCTGCCCCACCCGTCCCTCTTATAGGAAAATAGAAGGCGTCCCTTCCTACGCAAATTTATCATTTTTTTAAAAGAGAGAAGGTAAATATAAAGTAAATTTGACCGCTTTCAGATGCAGGGCTTATAACTTGTTTATTAGGTAGCAGTAAGTTTTTGATCCATGTAGATTTTCCCGACATTGTTGGTCCCGCAACGATCATAGTAAGGGGGATGTATGAACTGAAACTTAGCCTCCATGCATTCTGATAACTCATCCATTTCGGAGGAAAGAGGAGTGAAATCCTGAGGAGGAGTGAAATCCAGAGGATGAGTAAAAGGAGAAGGAGTGAAATGAGAAGGAGGAGGAGTGAAAGAGGAGGAGGAGTGAAATGAGGAGGAGGAGGAGAAGGAGGAGTATAAGGGATAAACGTATGCCCTCATAGTCACAAAGAAACACATTCCTCGCTGTCCTTACAAAGTTCACATGTGTGAGGTCTTCAAGTAATGACTACCTTAACCAATGTTTTAGATGAGGGTTAGATATATGCCCCCATAATTAAAAATATATCATACGGTAAGCTTCCTCACTGTTTTTAAAGTTTATATGGGTGCAGTCCTGTCGCCTAAGTATTAACAAATGACTTAAGCACTATTGTTCTGGATGAGGAATAAACATATGCCCCTACAAGTTCATATTCCTGAAAATCACTTCAAATTCAAGATCCTAAACAAATAAAAAAAACAAAATCTGCTCCGAGATTCCATTTCCGCTCAAGCATAAATCAACATGGAGTCACATGTCATATTTAAATGCATCTAATTTCCATCTACCCAGGAATCTAATATGACTATTACTCATCCATTGTGATGCACAGTAAGAGGCCATTCCAATTCGAATGGAATGTCCTTTGAATCTATTGACATCCAAATTAAAAAAAACATGAGACTCTGATTTAATATTTTTGAAAATCCTTGCCTTGTGACTTCAGTGTTTGGAGGATATAAAAAAGGGGCCCATCACCCCTCCCTCTCATTTTAATCTAGTCTTCTAATGCCCCCACTGGACAATATTTTAAAAAGTTGCAAGAATTGATTGTAAGAGTAAAAAACTTTACCATCAGAATATTTATAATTTTGAAAGTGAATTAAAACCTTACTTTTCTGAAAAGTGACCTGTGACACTTGTAAAACCTTATTAGCAGTGCAAACTGATGTTATCTCTCCTATTCTGAGGAAGCCGTGAAAAGCCAATAAAACATTTTTTGAAATAATACCCTTTTATATATGTTCGATACTGTATGTTCTAATGCATCACAAATTTTATGCAAAACTTCTCTGGTTATTGGTAAACGAATATCCATTGAAGGTCTTGTTTTGCGACAGGAACTTAATAGTTTCTGAACTAAAAAGCATGATGTATTGTCAGGCAAATTATTGATTTTATGTATATGCTATTGATGAAATAAATGACACGATAGAAGAGGCTTCATAACCTTCAGCAAATAAATAGGAGATAAACAAAGCCAAAGTCTCCTGAGACAACGGAAGATCATTACTCATATCAAATTTGTTTGCAAAATTTACCATGCCCGTTTATATGCTTGAGTGGAAGCTGGTGCTAATGTTGAAGTCAACACGTTCCTCAAGACTGGTTCTTAGGAGGTAAGATTTGGAATCACCGTTGGTTCTTTGTCCATCCAATGAGCAAGTTGATGGAACTGCTGCACCTTCAAACAAGACAAGCAATCGCAATTAATATTTTCCTTGATACTAAGATGCCTAGCCTTGAAAAAAATGTTAGACTGCAAACAAAGAAGAAGGTACAGTTTCAATACAAATAAAGCCCTATATTTTTCTAAAATATGAAAGTGATTTAAGAAATTAAAATTCATTCTTTCTGAATCATATGAATTCTTTGCAGTAAGAATACACAAATGATTTTTCTCATATGACCTCGTAAATGCTAATTGTGACGTCATTAACTCGTGCATTTTCCCGTATTTTCTTAAAAAGTTGTAGAAGACATCAATTTTCAGTGGAACTTTCTTTCAGAAAGCATACTCTGCCACCGTCGCCAGGAAAGATTTTGAGATATATGATTTTTCATGGCTGTTTGCACAATATATCCAAAATTAAAAGCGGGCGACGGTGGCAGACACTATTTTCTAAAGGAAAATTAGCAGTAAAACGAGTCATTTTGAAGCTTTTCTGCTTTAAACTTAAAAATGTACCAAATTAATGACGTCATATTTCAAGAAAGGCTCTTCTTCATGCCATATTCTTTAATGATTTTTCATATTCATCTACTAAACTATTGTTGAAGCCAATTTCATAACTTTTAAAGAACATTAAATTTTTAGCGCACAATAAAGCTCAAACCGTACTGTCTTCTTAGCACTAACTCTCTAACCAAATACATTATACTTTTATCCTTAGACGATTGCTTTTTAATGATATCATCTAAATCATCAAACACATGAGTCGTAAATTTAATTCCTAATTTTTCTTGTGCTATCCACTGAAGTGCTGTATTAAACCTTCCAAATATACAATGTACGACAGGAAGAACTGCAATCCATTTGAAGCCGTGTCAAAAATACCAATGACCTTGCCAAGTGAAACCAAAGTATTCAGACTGTGATGCATGTAAATTGATAATTCGAAATGCATTAGAAATATCTTTTTTGCAACAATATGACCCTTTTCCACACTGCTTAATGTTTTGAATAGCATCCTCTACAGAAGAGTATTGAAAAAATGACTCTTCCTCGGGTATGCCATCATTGACAGACTTACCTTCCGGATATGACAAATGATGGATCATACGGTACTCACCCTCTGTTTCTTGCTAACTAGACCTAAAGGGGAACAATTTAAAATTAACAGTGGTTTTTCTTTGAAAGGACCGAGTATTCTACCCAAATTTATCTCCTTTTCTACATTTTTGCTAATAACCTCTGGTAAGTCCAGTGCTGAGTTTAGATTTTTTGAAAGAATATTTCTACTATCCCCTGTGTAACCAATGTTGAAAACATATTGATAACCATTAACTAAACATTCTGTTTTTACCTTATCATACCCCATCAACCAGTACTCTAATCAACTGGGATTTACTGGAGTTGGACCCTTTTGTGGCATAGGTTGGCTTTGAGAATTTAGCATTACCTGTGTTGGTTGATGTGCCATTTCTTTGAAATGGTTCTTGGGTTCACGATTTGTCCAACAAACGAAATGGCCGTTGAATTGATTTTTTACATGTATAGATTGGATGGAAACCACCACAGTTATAACATCTGTGTTGGAATTTGCATGACGAACTAAGCCTACAATACCTTCTAGCTTTGTGATAGGCAAAGCATGACCCCTGAGGGATTTACTCATACTACCAAATGTTGACCGGTCTGATGTGATTTTGCTTGACGTTTTTTATGATTGTTTGAGCCGAGCATTAACGTATATCCCCATGTGGACATTACCCCATTCTACCTCACCTTGTTCTATAAGTTCTCTGAACTCCTTATCATATTTTTTCCAATCCCCCTTTTCCTCTGCAATTTGCCTAACTGATTCCATGTGTTTTGCAAGCTTTGGCTGTGCACGTGTGTCTTAAATGCAATAAATTGTCGCATACCTATTTCACGCAGTTACACAGTCATGGAGGGATAACGAACCATCCCTAAATTTGTCATCATCTGTGGATCGCATATTGTGGATTACCACCTTACCTGTCTGATCCTGTTCCTCTATCTTGATAGAATATTTACTTTTCTCCTTTTCCTTTTTAAACAAAAGAGCCATAAAACATATTGTTTTGACCAAATTTTAGATTTTACCAATCCTGAGATACCAGCATCCACTGACTTGTTTGTTATTTGACAATCTGACCCAGAAGGACTTGCTGTTAACCTATTGCTTGAAGTAGTGGAAGCATTATTTCCCCTTTCTCCCCCTATATTATGAACAGAGATACACCCTGATGTTGTAGCAATTGTTTTATCTCTGTTATGACTTTGTTATGGTTTGGGTTAATGCATCCAAGGTTTCAAGAGGAACATCAAGGGGTTGAGTACAGGTGTCATAACAGTATTAGGCCAGAGGTTCACGGCAAAACATGGCTGACGCAAAATAATTCCTGAGTTTTTCCCTTGATTGCAGGACTTTAGCAGAGAGGTAGGTGTCCATATTTTTTTTGAAATGTAAAAGAATATATTCTTTTCCAGATAAAAATAGAAGAAAAAAATAAATGAGACCAATAAATATTTTTTGTACTGAAAAGTTAAGTAACAGTCATATTACAAAATATGAAAGTGAAACATCTGAGAAGTTTGTTTTGAATGAGTGAGGCCAAACTAAAGGTGAGTAATTTTGGTAAGAATATATAGCAGAATTTAATACTGTTGTGAAACCTGCAGCGAGGACATTCGGAAGGTAAGTGTTTATATTTACATGAAACTTACATGTTTTTAGCCGGGCTTATTGCTCAAAGAGCAATTGCCGGCTTATGTGATCCTGTTCAAGGCAGGATGTTGACCCCATAGTCGCCATTTTAAACTTACGTGCAAAAATGTAGTTCTTACTCTCAACCACTTTTGAGATAATACAAACGCTAAATAAAGCAACAAAAATGAAACGTTTTATTTTAAAAAGTTTTATCTATATAAAATAAACATTAGTAGTAATGACTTTGAAAACTTCATAAGTCAAAGAACACAGTTCATTAGCATAAGGATTTTTGATAATCAGTGTTACCGTAGTTCTCTACACATACGAGGTAATGGCCTGTTTGTTTACATTCAGCTGCGGTACCAGATTAATTCTGATTCTGACAAAGTCGGACCGTGGTATTAGGATTAAAAAACTCTCTGTCAGTGTCTTATCATTTATATTGATAGTTTTAAAATATTTTTTATTCAGAATATAAACGTGATTCATGTAAGAAATCCATTCTACTCTGTAAATGAGCCCGGCTCTCTGTACTTCTGAGTACTTTGATTTTAACTTATTTTGGGAGTCTGTGTCCTGAAAGGGATTTTCTTATCTTCATCATGGATGCTGAATAGAGGCGGGAGAAATTTGAGATTTTGCTTGAAAAAGTTGATAGGGGGAGGGTGAATCGGTTGGGGTGTAATTTTTTTGATAGGGATTAAGCAACAAATAGAAGACGGAGGGGAAATAATACAGGGCCAACATAGGGGAGGGTAAAAATCACATTTCCAGACAACACAAGAAAAGCTCTACTAGCACACAGATTCAAGTACATGCTTCACACAAACACATTACATATTCCACATGATAAGCACATCTCACACATATGTCAAAATAGTCTATGCATTAACACACTACACTAAAGTCTGGAAGACGCAGCAGTAAATAACGAGAGACAATTATGTAAGAAATTAGTTCCCAAGGTCTGTTTGAAGCATGCGGGCCATCCCGATTGTCTCTTTGAGAACTAAAGGTAAGTCATTCTTTGGTTTTACTGTAAGAATGTTCACTTCTCTTTACTTAGAGGGGATCACTCATCCTCTTCACATATCCGACATTGGTATCAGTCCCTCTTTGAAAGTACATTTTAAATTTTTCTCCCACATGCTCAAGTCTCTTTTTATGGTATGTCACAGACTTTTTACGTAATTTGTCAGATTGATATTTCTTTTGTCTTTTTTGCAGTTGACGGGTCACACGGGTGTTTGACGGCAGTGGAGCTCCAAGGGCAGCATACCTCATGGTAGTGGAATTTCCTGGTCCATGATTCATCCTGTGTATGGCGAAGTAGATCTGTTCACAGTTCACAGAACATGTAACATTTTTTGATTGGACTTCGGATAACCTCTGTGGAGTGCCTCGGATTTCTGGGTGTTGTTTCCATACCTGGTAGAGGTAAGTGTATTCCTGTTAAAGCGGAAGTTCACTAGCTGACGTAGGGTGGCCTGGTCTTCTTCTGTGGGTTGCAGTTTCCTTGCACTGGATGGGAGAAACTCTTTGAGCCAACAATTTTCAGGTAGGCCTCTACATACTAGTGAGTGGCTAGCACAGGTCCTTCCACATTTGCCCGAGTAGCAATTGACGATATCATCTATTGCATGGCTCAGCACGTTGACCAGCTTCTCTGTGTCACCTGGGAATTTTTTCAGTGCATGTTCGTACTCTGCAGTACATCTCTTCATTAGGTCGACGGAGAACTTTCTCTTGGTGGCTTGTATGTTTGCAGCGGTTCTACCTGGAAACATTCTTTGACTAAACTTTTAAGCATCAATTACTTTTTTCTGTGACTGGGCGAGATGACGAGTATCACGTTAGGCCTCCACGATCTGTCCATGCTCTTTCATGGCCTTCTGCACTCAACGATAGGCCGCACTGTCTCCATCAGTGGTGATCTGGCCAATGTAAGCAGGCTCTGGGTCACTCAGGAACTCACGGCAGATTTCCTCTGTGGCCAAGTCCTCCCTACCAATGGGCTGGTCCATCACTAAGGTGGCAGTACACTTCCCGGGATGATCCGGACACTTGGTTCCTTGGTTTCGCTTATGACAGAGTTTGTTTTTTGTGACAACTCCAATAATTTTTTTGCTTGGTGTAACATTTTCTTAAATGGTATATGTACTTTGTGTTGCATGCTGAAATGGGTTCCTGTCTCTGGACCAGTAGAGGGGATTGTTGTAGCGTCCGTCACCTTCCTCAGGAATAGGAGTTTGACTTGGAAATCAGTAGCTCTCCAGTACATCTTTGAGGTGAGTCCTTTGCCGTTGTAGATCGTCCTTGACCATGTTTAATTTACAATCCTGGGTCCTACCTTGTTGGCATTGTACTGCAAACCACTATAGGATGGTGCTGGGCAGTTGAGGGCCAGGAACACTTCCTGCGGTGTATTTCCCGTAATAGGGTTGTCCATCAGGGTTGTCCATAGGGTAATGTTTGGTTTAGCTGCATTAGGTCCTCTTAGGCCAGCTTCTAACTCCTCATACAGTTAGAAGCTGGCCTAAGAGGACCTAATGCTCTCATACAGTTTCGTACTCTCGGTGAATTTACAGTACATGCACCTCAAGGTCTCCTCCAAGCATACCCCTTTCTGTTTTTCGGCCTGGTTGTCAAACTGTAGGGCAGTTTGGGCTAACTTCATTATGAAGATGGAATGCTTTGTTAACATGTCGCATGTCTTCCCTGCATGTAAAAATCTGTAGGTGTTGTATTCTGGGCCAGGAGTAGAATTTGAATGAAGCATGTTGCATGTGGACTTCGGTCGGAGTTGCATGATAGGCTGTTCAGTGTTTAGTTGGTCAGTATTGTCTCTTAGAATGCATTCTCCAGTCTCGCTGATTTTAGCACATACACGCCTCCTCACATACCTAGGCTTTGGGTTTCGTTTCTTCCATCCACTGAGGGGGGACCCCCTTTTACGACCATCTTGGACTTTGAAAAGACCTCTTGAAAAGACCTCTTTTACTCTGACTTTTTCCTTTCATTTTTCGGTCTGACTGCTCTAATATTGTTTTGCTGTCTTTACTCAATAAACTAATAATGAAGTTTTAAGGCAAGTGAGTGCCAACTTCTTAGGAAGTGGCCATGACTTATTCTTATTGCTTCGGCCTCTAATGGCAGTCAGAGCTGGCAGCACCATAGCCAATCGGAATGTCATGGCTGATAAATGTAGCAGATCCTAAAGTGCTTGCAGTGCAGTGACAGACAAGGTATTTCTCCTTGGAAACAACATTGTTTCGATTGTAAGTAATAACTCTTGTTTTGGTTTTAATGAATTCATTTAATAAAAATCATCATATATTTGTTCACACAAATTATCCAAAAATTAAGAGCACAATTCACAAAATAATACAATACTCACTCATACACAAGTTCAACATTTCAACAATTAATGTGTAAAAATTCCATTTCATTTATTGAGGAAAAATAATTAAAAAATCTTAATTTATAAGTACATATGAAATCTTTCAGATACACACATTTATCAGGTAAACAGAGACATTTTTCATTTGGTCTACACTGCTTAATTAGCATGAAAAAAAAATTAAATCAAAAACACCATCACATACACATATCTATAAACTTATTATTCATGTAATAAATATATTTTTTTATTTAATTTTTATTGCAGGTGTCAGAACAGTATTAGGCCTGAGGTTCACGGCAAAACATGTCTGACGCAAAATAATTCCTGAGTTTTCCCCTTGATTGCAGGACTTTAGTAGAGAGGTAGGTGCCCATATTTTTTCTGAGATGTAAAAGAATATATTCTTTTCCACAAAAAATAGAAGAAAAAAATAAATGTGACCAATAAATATTTTTTCTAAATTTTATTTCAGGATTGAGTGATGAGGCCAAACACATGACTTTCAAGCACCTAACTGACTTCGATGTAAACAAACTTGAACGCCTTGCTGGATGAGTATGTATTTTTTGTACCAAAATGTTAAATAACAGTCGTACTACAAGATGTGAAAGTGAAACATCTGAGAAGTTTGTTTTGAATGAGTGAAGCCAAACTAAAGGTGAGTAATTTTTGTAAGAATATATAGCAGAATTTAATACTGTTGTGCAACCTGCATGTATCGACAGCCACAACATCAGTGGAAGTGGACCCTAAAGTTCCGTTTTGTGCACGACGTGGTCTTTTCGCTTGACTTGTTTTGGACTGTTGGGATTTATTCCTTTTTGCTGGCATAATGCTGGTAAATATACCTATAGAAATGTAAAATTAAGGAAGAAGTATATACATACTTGCCAACCTCCAGCTTGTAAAAATCTGGTCATGACCAGATTTGGAAAGTTAAAAATCTGGTCATAACGCGCAACGACATTCACGACATATTTATTACCATGATTAAATTATATATATTACTGATATATATAAGTATTTGTGTATTGAGAATTCTTTTATTAAAAAAGGTTTTAACCTACAATGCAAAAAAAAAGATGTATAATTTGATTATAAATTTTCATGTTAAAAGAGAGCATTGAGGTTTCATATTTCAGTATTGACCTGAATTAAGTGTGCATTTCACAGGTCAAGACCACTAGATTTTCTGACGTCAGCATAAATTTGCATGTAAATTAGCAATCTGTATACTTTACCTACTGCTGAATGAACAGCAATGCATTGTGGGCTACTACAAGTTCCCAGCTGTGTTGAAAATAAAGAGAAACTTGAATTGTTCCTTGGAAACTCATTTTCTTTCTTTTTTTTGAGATTTATGAAAGAATTATTTAAAATGATGTATAATCTTTCATTTCTATGCTCACATTTACAAAATTTGCTTTATGAAGCCTTATATCAACTTAAAATACATTGGCCTAAACCATTGTTTAAAGAGACGTAGCTGCTATAGTGTCGATAAAACCATGAAACATTTGAGTTTTTTTCACATGATATATGGTACATAGTTTTATCAGGTAGTAAATAGGTCCTTGGTTTTAGACAGAAGGAGAAGGTGTGCAATTATTATTTAACCCCTCAATATTACAGATAGTGTTTTATGTACATGCAAATGTCAAAGTTTTTGAACGTAATTTGAAGCAACTATTAGTCATCTAAAATAACTCCAATATTAAATGTGAGCATGGAGCAACGTCTTTAGAATATAATATTTCAATTTCGGTCTTATAAAGTGATAAAGAAGCTCTACAGTTTTTCCGGTGACGAGTTAAATATTGTGCAGTAAACCTATGAAAACCACGTGTCGCCATTGAATCGTAAACACGTAGTAGACTGTCATGCTTTGAGACTCATTCACTTGATTGGAGAACGGGTGTGACGAAGACATCATCACTTGTTAAAATATGCCTTCCATATAAGGTAGTGGTCTCGACCTGTTTCAGTTTCTGCTAAATATTTGAAAGTATATTCCAATTTTGGCTTTGAAGTAATTTTTCCTCTCTCTTAATTAACTAGTGCAATATGTATTAAATATGCAGATAGGGCTACACTGTCTTCGATCACTTTATTTTATCTAACAAAAGTTGTTTTCCAAGATTCCTTGATATGTACATAAATATTGTTTCTCTTTTTCTTTGTTCATTCAGAGACATGTCTCTGATTCAATTTGTTCCTGCTAGCCGTGATAACGATCTAGTTCTATCAGAAGCCGTTTTAAATTGACTTCATACATTGATTGTCAAAACAACACCCAGTTAATTGTATACATCTGCACTGATAAATAATCCATCGGCATTGTTTTACGTTGATCTAAGCTTGGGTTGTAACTGGAAGTTAAAAGTGCAACCTTATTTACGAACCAAAGCCGGAAATCTGGAGATTTTCGGGTTGTTCGGCAAAAATCGGGTGAAAAGCATGACCCGCTCGGGTTACAGGTTGAAAATTCGGGTGTAACCCGACGAAATCGGGTGAGTTGGCAACTATGAGTATTTATCACATATTTTCCCCTTTATCCCGTTGATATAGCTCATGTGATATCGTTTTCGTATCAACACTATGTATTCCTACGCCGCTTGACGTAATGTAAATAAACAAATACATGTGTATGATGGAGAGAATGACTTAATTTTTCAAATTTCACTATATTTGATGTATTTTAACAAGATTTCATTCATGAATGAAAAAAATAAGCGCTGAAATATTTTCTTTCTTTTATATTTGTACGAACTATTTCATACAGCGTGATTTTATTTATTACGTTATTTGGTCCGAGGTAACCGAGAAGGAACTTTGAATTAGAAATAACGACAAAATACACATTTATAGTGAACAAAATATGTGATAAAAAGAATCTCCCATGGTTTGTGGTTTGGTATGATTTTTATCCAACTCGTTGTGTGTTTTCTATCCCCTCGCCATGGCTCGGGGATAGAAAACACACAACGAGTTGGATAAAAATCATATCAAACCACAAACCATGGGAGATCCTATATATATCAAATATATAACGTTATGTATAAATATAAACTAAAAAAGGCTACGGTCTCTACTGACAATGAACAAGAATTGTAAGACCTCGATCACTGTATGCCCTAATTGTAAGAGTCAAATATCATGACCATGTATTTGAGCATATTGATATTAACATTTAAGGAATCACTGTCTAGTTTTGAGAGTATGCCAGGGCATTAACAATAGTGGGAAACATGAGATAATTTGCATAACTGGCAAAGCCCGTTATGCTAAAATTATCCCATGTTTCCCACTATTGTTGATGTCCCTGGCATACTCTCAAAACTAGACAGTGATTCCTTATATTTTCATTTTTTATTTGTAGGCCTATATGCAATCGTAAAATATTGCATTGAAATGCACAAGGCATTCCATGTTATTTTCCATTGGCCGACATGTGACGTCAAATTTTACTTAAAAAATAGTCCCATAAAAACACAAAACAAATTAAATAATTGTTCAATAACTGAATTCAAATATATGAAATAAGCAACATCAAAATTTTAAATTGTGATCAAAGTTATTTTGTTAACTGTACTGATGAATATATGACCTAGATAATAGATTTCGCAGAAGCATTAACACGTGTAGCTACTTCTCCGCCGCCATGTTGAAAGTGAGGGTACAGTTGATAAAACGGGAGCTGGTCGGGAAACCGGTCTGCGTTGATGATAGAAAAGCGGAGGAGGTTGAGGTGCTTACAAAGTCGGACTGAGGGACAATGTCGCATGATGGAGTGGCTGTGACGATTTGTCGGTCGGAATTAAATGACTGAGGGACGATGTCAGATGACGGAGAGGCTGTGGCGATTTGTTGACGTGAGTCACATGTGTTAACGTTGACGTAAGTGGAGTTCTCATCCTCGGCCTCGATGATGGTTGATAGAGTCGCGCTTGCAACTTGCTTTTGATCCGAAGATAGCTCCCTGCAATAACTCCAGATTGAAGCCTCATTCCTATGGCCGGACATATACATTATGTGGCGCGCTTCAAACCCAGCATCATTCATAGTTTGGATTGCCATTGCTCGGAGGCTGTGCTCTGTGTTAGTCTGGTCCTGATTTTAAAAAAAGAAGGCTAGAAATAACTTCTAACGACAAATAATTATTATTTGGTCCAACATAGTTTTTTAACCTATTTTGAGTATGCTGAATCCGAAAAAATATGCTGGCTTTCATGAAAATGGCGTTAAATAGGTCAAAATGGCGATTCAAAATGGCGGACATCAAAAATTTTCTAATTTTCTCTCAATATCGTTCAAAAAGGAGAAATAATATGTGAATATCTCACTGAGTGTAATACAAGTATAAAAATGATAATAAAATGCTAACATTATTAGTTAAACTCCGAAAATTCAGTCGTTTCTACACTTAATTCGAATTTTCTCAAATTTTTTTTTTTGTTTCTATATTCTTCTTTGTTCAGGATTTTACATTTGCAAATATCCATACACTGCAGATTTGTATTTTGCCCTCTTCATCTCACTATTTTACAATTGAATGATGCTGTGATGTAAGTTAAAAGTCAAAATGGCGATTCAAAATGGCGGATATTCATCTTTTTGGGAGTTGAACTATGTTCAGACTCCCTAGGCTGTCACGCAGTTTCTAGCGCATTAATTTTACAATGAATTATATAGCGGCCGTCGTGGTGTTTCTGTGTCGCCCAATTTACTCCCCTGTGATATTCAATAAAAACTCGTATCAGTCTATATAAACTCGAAGAAACTTCCGCAATGAAAATAGTCCATCTCATTTTTCTGAATTAATCTAATTTTTATAAACGATTTGAAAGTAAAAGAAATAGAATTTTATTTAACTTAATTTGAATAGCATATTTTTGTCATCTCTCTTGAGAAATGACACGTAAATTCTGATTTCTGTATTGAAAAAAGTCCCAATTTTCCGTCATTTATCATTCGGCAATCCTCGGCGGACTCCACTACGCTCCATTACAAAAAGTGCGAGGTCATCCAAGGAGCAACAACTGGTCTAACTGGTTTGACAATGACGTGATTGTCTAAATATAGAGTTGTAAACAAAGATGTAAGGTCAAAGGAACGCTTAGGTTTAACCCAACTTCTTTCAATTTGTTTCATTAATAAAGAGACAGAACGTTTCTCTTTTTAAAAAAAATTACTGCGGGAAATATCAATGTCAGACATTTATTTGCTCTGACAAATAAAATAATCTTTTAGACTGGTAAATTTTTGTCTGACCAGATACATGCAACTCATTTTTTTACGTTGGTAAAGGGAAAAAATAATAGCATTTAAGTTTGTTGATATTCGATCACACAATTTCAGATGACATTAGTTTTGCATCCTTAATTTCATGAATTTATCAGCATTCAGTTGGTCACGTGTACAACACCAAATCTGAACTTGAAAAATGTGTGTGTACTTGTATTGCATCATGTATCATTTGATTTTATTATATAATTAAAACAATTAAGATTAATGAATACATGCGTATGCACGGACACTATGCTATAATAATCCCAATGATCGATCTGTGAGAAAGATCGTTCCTAATGATTACAACTATTTTTTTTCTTGTTAAACTATGTCTGATTTTTAATCACATTTGAATCAAATCAAAATCACAAACTTTAAGTCTCACTCGCGTGGCGCAGTTGTTAAAATAGTTTGCTCTAGAGATTCAACGTAAGGTGTTTAGTGATCCTCATGTCGCAGGTTCGAATCCTGTAAGATGCATTTGGAGATAAACTTTTTTGATGAGACCATATAAACCGAAATCCCATGTCGCAGTATGTGCTTGCACAAAACGATCCCTCACTACTCAATGGTTTCAAAATAGGTATATAGGTAAAAATTTGTAGACTTCCACGTAGGTAGCTCCATCGGCAAGTGGTAGTGTTTCAATATGATTGAAAAATTATCGAACGTAAAACGAACAAAATGCTTACATAGACATACTTACTTCTATACAGATATTACTTGAAATGAAATTTAAAGTTATGGAATAACAAAACTTGATGATTAAGTTATGAAGATAGATACATTTGATAAAATAGATAAGCATGGAGTTCTATAAAAATTGATTATTGTGTCCGAAAAGAAACATTCATACCCAAAAGAGAATAGCAAATACTTGTTTTAATCAGAGGAAGAAAATGACAATCTAGTGTCTAGTGATGGTAACATCGAATATAAAGAGTGTTTGTTTGTTTGTTTCTTGGGACCAAATATCTTGTACACATTCTAAAGAGAGTAGGGGGCGTTTTGATTCCAATGTTTCAGAAATATAAGGGTAGTGTTTGAGTTTTAGAAATAAATGGTACTGAAAGAAGTTTAAAACCTAACAACAAAACAGTATTTTCGAGTTTGAAAAAATATTTTTTTGGTGATGGGGGTTGTTTGTTTGGTTTGGCCAAATTGTTGAAGTAAGAATTAGAAAGAATTAATCCAGAACTAAACTTAACTGTTCGTGCGCAATAAATTTACAGTTTTTTCAATGGATGGCACTGTAGATATCCGGTCTGTCAAAATCATTTTTTCGGAGAGCTACAATTCTGCAGCTAATTTAAGAGCAGTCCCATGATCTTGGCTATTTAAATGCAATAGAAATCATTTTTAATGTTTCGTTTTGTATCTCTAACAAATCAGTTCTAGCTGACTAGAATCTGAATGCATGAAGATGTTCTTATACTTCCTGTGAGATCTTTCAGATAACAATGTTCTGCTCCCATGAGTACTTTCGGTACTTTGATTCTTCAAATTATTTAATTCTTAATGTCGTTTACATAGGAGAAAGGATTTGTGAATATCTTAGTGAGCGTTATACAACTATATAGATTGACAATATAACACTAATTTGATCACTTTAAATCGGAAAATTAAGTCGTTTAAATTTGAAATGTGTTAATTAGCTCAAAATGGCAATTCATTTAAATGACGTCTTATTCACTGAAATTTTGTAAAATACCCAAACTGCTTAATTCTGAGTCGTTCTGAAGAAAATAAATTACATTTTTTTTCATGATATAATGTTCAAATATGCAATGAAAGTTGGAGGATATTTTTGTTAATGACTTAGGATTTTTATAACACGGATTTTTGTTTAGTAACTTGTATTGTTAAGATAAATTTTTGACGACAATTCCGAAAACATTTTTACCTATTACCTTTCTCACCATGCTTCTTCAAATAAAAAGTTAATAATATCATACAACAATTGCTGCTCTGAGGACAATATGAAAATTAAGCTACCCCAAGAGCAGTATTCCCTGAGCATTAAGGAAATTCTTGATCTATTTTTTAGCCCAGTGTAGAAAAAATGAATGTTTAGGTTCATGTGGAATGTCTAGTGCAACCTAGCTTAGTATAATTTTTAAAATGATTGACCACGACCAATTAGAGGGCTAGTAATTGTTACATCATATAAATCTGAATATATTATATATCCAAATATACACATATTTATTAAGAATTATCAGTATAATACACGTAAACCATAAACTTTCTTGATTGTCCAGCTCTGATTCGGTGTCCCTACATTTGCATTTTGTTATTCTCAGTCAAAAATTCAACTGCATTCTCAAATATTTCATGATGTGAACAGTTAATTTTGTATCGAACAGTGTTTTAGAATTTAAAAATTTTGAAATCTACAAAATCTGAAAGAAGCAATCCCTCCTCGATTCTTGATACAACCTTACACTATCCTAATAAAATAGTGTGGATCAAGCTGCCTTCTAAAGTTCTTGAAGTGTTTAAGAAAATTTTGTTGTCAAGAGAAGTGTTGACTAGATCGAAATCAAGAATGGCTTAGGCCTGTTGGTACGACAGCTTGTAAGTGATAGGAATCACAAGGAATCTGCAGGCGCCTTTTAATTGCATTTTACAACTTTTCTCACCAAAATATGCACACAATGTGATTCCAGATGATAACGTTTGAGAATTTTCTTGCTAATAGAATGACCTTTCTACTCTAAAAGACAACAAATATATACGAAGTCACAAAATAAAGAGCTACATGTCTTGAATATCAGAGATTTTTTTATACCCCAGCTTGAAAAGCGGGAGGGTATAGAGTAATCGCGGTATGTCCGTCCGTCTGTTAGCTTTGGGGTATCCATCTCTTGTCTGCAACTCCTCACATACCACTGAATGAAATTTAATAAAACTTTCACAGTATCTTTATTACATATTGCCATTGTGATCTCCTATTTTACTTTTTGATCCGACACATATTTTGGGTTTCTAAAGCAAAACATGGACATTGCCATTATATTCATATGGGAGCTCACAGTTCCTCTAGTTCATTTTGCATAAGGTTTCGGAAAACAAAATAGACTTTTAATATTTGAACATAAATGTGTTGTTCCTTGAGTGTTGGTTGATTGAATGTATATTGTTTAATGCCGAGTCGGCAATTTTTCAGCCATGTTTCGGCGGACTATCAGTTTTATTAAATAATCGGTTTTTGAAAGATTTGGATTCTCTGGCGGCCCTCAGTGAGCTTACTCTTTTTCGAACTCCAGAGAAATGATTTTTTACGTGCCGAGGGGGTTGTCATCCTTGACACGGGGCACCATTTTACTTGACTGTTGAAAATACCAAAATTCCGAAGACAGACTGAAACATATAGCAAATAAAGCTGGAATAGAAGATGTTAAGGGATAATACTAAGGTCTTAAAGTGATAAAAAGCTAGCACAAAGTGTTCGATGAAATCGGACAAGAATTTCATCAGTTATATTTGATGGTGTGCCGAGCGATGTTGAGGTAAATGTGCAAGTTGATAATGACAGGATTCAGGATTGATTTTAGGTGGATGGGGGCTCAAAGGCTTTGGGACACGGTCAAATACTAAGGGGAAAATTTGGAAACTCTTAAGTCGAGTTTGTTTTAACTACGAGGGTTGTCCCGTAAAATCGTGGACAAGTCGTCTAGTGTGAAAAATAAACATCACTGCGTTCTGATATTTTCACTATTATTTAGTACATATTTTAGTAATATACACAGCAAATTTCAGATAAATATATGCTTAAATAAACAAATTATGAGATTTTATGCCATGTATTGTATCACCTTACGGCGCATGGATTATAACGTCAAAGTGTCTAAAACAGCTTCACGTTTTATCTTTGCTGAAAATGAAGTTGGATGAGTCCGACTTAAATTTAGGAATTTCAATGATACACATTCTTTAGTCTCCATAAACAGCCGAAGAACCAATTGGCACCCTCATGCGATCTTCTGAAGATTTATTAGTAAGTTACGGACAATATTCTCACCATCATTCAACTAATAGAAAATCTCATATCGGCGGTCTACCATGAGAGCGTCTTTTGCTATTACATTAGGAGTTTGTCCGTATGTTTTGTACTCCCCAGGGACTCGATAAAAAAAACTTCGCTAAGAAAACTCCTATTTCATTTGTATACTTAAGATATGGTGATATTTTTATAATCTTTTTTCTTCTATGGTCATTTCAAGTCTCTAAAGGTGTCATTACAACATCGAAATAAGACTGAACTGTTCTCCGGTGCGCCGTAACGTCATAAAACGTCGCCATTTTTCGTGTGTTGTGTTTACCACTTTCCCATTTCGAATGCTCGAGAAACTGTCAATAATTAAGCAAATGCCTTAAATTTTTTACAAAGACTACAAAATTGATTGTGGAATTGAATTAGGATAATTTTAATCCAAATCTTATGTATTTGAAACTTTTATTTTGAATTCAAACTTGTGTATTCTTTAATAAAACCTTGTTTTTTTTACCGTGCGCCGTTGTACAATACCTCTTGCACATTCAAGCATCATAAAATCTTTATTTTTTCCCTACATTTTATCAACAAAATTATCATGCACTTAGATATGATAAATAAACATTTATTGAAAATTTCAGTTTAGTGCACCCACTACTTTTTGAGAAAAACGCTTTGTCCACGATTTTACGGGACAACCCTCGTATTTCCAGAAAAAATGAAGCTTTTCAAATATTTTTTGTTTGTTCATATTTAATGGATTAATCAATATACTATATAAAAACAAACTGTAATTTATTTTCTGAATTAAGCAGTTTATAAGAAATTCGAGTGTATAAGACGTCATTTTGAATCGCCATTTTGAGCTAATTAACACATTTCAAATTTAAACGACTTAATTTTCCAATTTAAAGTGATCAAATTAGTGTTCTGTTGGCATTTTACATAGTTGTACTATGCTCAAAAAGATATTCACAAACCCCCTCTCCTATGTAAACGACATTAAGAATTAAATAATTTGAAGAAAAAGATGAATATCCGCCATTTTGAATCGCCATTTTGACTTTTAACTTACATCACACCATCATTCAATTATAAAATAGTAAGATGCAGAGGAAAAAAAAATCTGCAGTGTATGGATATTTGTAAATATAAAATCCTGAACAAAGAAGAATATAGAACAATAGACAAAAAACCCAGAGAAAATTCGAATTAAATGTAGAAACGACTGAATTTTCGGAGTTTAACTAATAATGTTAGCATTTTATTATTATTTTTATACTTGTATTAAACTCAGTGAGATATTCACACTATTTCTCCATTTTGAAGGATTTTAAGAGAAAATTAGAAAATTTTGATGTCCGCCATTTTGAATCGCCATTTTGAGCTATTTAACGCCATTTTCATGAAGGCCAGCATTTTTTTTCGGATTCAGCATACTCAAAATAGGTTGAAAAACTATGTTGGACCAAATAATAATTATTTGCCATTAGAAGTATTTTTTTCTATATATCGGACAAGACTATGTAGCGTTGACATCCTGCCATTTTGCAAATATCAGGTAAGAAATTCACAAATGCCTTCTGGGAAAGTGAGTGAGTTGTATACCAAAGTTCTTGAAAGGGATTCGAGATTGCCTCTCTCAGACATTTGTTAAACAGATTTGTAGCAGTAATAGGAGTCTTTGATAGGAAGAACTTCAACATTTGAACTGGGAAAATTTTTGATTGTGTTTCGTACATTCGTTTGTCAGCCATCATCTTATGTTTGTCGAGTCCACCTTGGTAGTTTTTCTGCTTTGTTTCGTGAGTGGGACAAACGTAGGTCAAGCCATTTTCGTCAGTTTGAATTCGAACGAGTTAGTCTGGTCCGATATATAGAAAAAAATACTTCTAATGGCAAATAATTATTATTTGGTCCAGCATAGTTTTTTAACTTATTTTGAGTATGCTGAATCCGAAAAAATATGCTGGCCTTCATGAAAATGGCGTTAAATAGCTCAAAATGGCGATTCAAAATGGCGGACATCAAAATTTTCTAATTTTCTCTTAAAATCCTTCAAAATGGAGAAATAGTGTGAATATCTCACTGAGTGTAATACAAGTATAAAAATGATAATAAAATGCTAACATTATTAGTTAAACTCCGAAAATTCAGTCGTTTCTACATTTAATTCGAATTTTCTCTGGGTTTTTTGTCTATTGTTCTATATTCTTCTTTGTTCAGGATTTTACATTTGCAAATATCCATACACTGCAGATTTTTTTTCCTCTGCATCTTACTATTTTATAATTGAATGATGGTGTGATGTAAGTTAAAAGTCAAAATGGCGATTCAAAATGGCGGATATTCATCTTTTTCTTCAAATTATTTAATCTTAATGTCGTTTACATAGGAGAGGGGGTTTGTGAATATCTTTTTCAGCATAGTACAACTATGTAAAATGCCAACAGAACACTAATTTGATCACTTTAAATTGGAAAATTAAGTCGTTTAAATTTGAAATGTGTTAATTAGCTCAAAATGGCGATTCAAAATGACGTCTTATACACTCGAATTTCTTATAAACTGCTTAATTCAGAAAATAAATTACAGTTTGTTTTTATATAGTATATTGATTAATCCATTAAATATGAACAAACAAAAAATATTTGAAAAGCTTCATTTTTTCTGGAAATAGTTAAAACAAACTCGACTTAAGAGTTTCCAAATTTTCCCCTTTGACCGTGTCCCAAAGCCTTTGAGCCCCCATCCACCTAAAATCAATCCTGAATCCTGTCATTATCAACTTGCACATTTACCTCAACATCGCTCGGCACACCATCAAATATAACTGATGAAATTCTTGTCCGATTTCATCGAACACTTTGTGCTAGCTTTTTATCACTTTAAGACCTTAGTATTATCCCTTAACATCTTCTATTCCAGCTTTATTTGCTATATGTTTCAGTCTGTCTTCGGAATTTTGGTATTTTCAACAGTCAAGTAAAATGGTGCCCCGTGTCAAGGATGACAACCCCCTCGGCACGTAAAAAATCATTTCTCTGGAGTTCGAAAAAGAGTAAGCTCACTGAGGGCCGCCAGAGAATCCAAAATCTTTCAAAAACCGATTATTTAATAAAACTGATAGTCCACCGAAACATGGCTGAAAAATTGCCGACTCGGCATTAAACAATATACATTCAATCAACCAACACTCAAGGAACAACACATTTATGTTCAAATATTAAAAGTCTATTTTGTTTTCCGAAACCTTATGCAAAATGAACTAGAGGAACTGTGAGCTCCCATATATATGAATATAATGGCAATGTCCATGTTTTGCTTTAGAAACCCAAAATATGTGTCGGATCAAAAAGTAAAATAGGAGATCACAATGGCAATATGTAATAAAGATACTGTGAAAGTTTTATTAAATTTCATTCAGTGGTATGTGAGGAGTTGCAGACAAGAGATGGATACCCCAAAGCTAACAGACGGACGGACATACCGCGATTACTCTATACCCTCCCGCTTTTCAAGCTGGGGTATAAAAAAATCTCTGATATTCAAGACATGTAGCTCTTTATTTTGTGACTTCGTATATATTTGTTGTCTTTTAGAGTAGAAAGGTCATTCTATTAGCAAGAAAATTCTCAAACGTTATCATCTGGAATCACATTGTGTGCATATTTTGGTGAGAAAAGTTGTAAAATGCAATTAAAAGGCGCCTGCAGATTCCTTGTGATTCCTATCACTTACAAGCTGTCGTACCAACAGGCCTAAGCCATTCTTGATTTCGATCTAGTCAACACTTCTCTTGACAACAAAATTTTCTTAAACACTTCAAGAACTTTAGAAGGCAGCTTGATCCACACTATTTTATTAGGATAGTGTAAGGTTGTATCAAGAATCGAGGAGGGATTGCTTCTTTCAGATTTTGTAGATTTCAAAATTTTTAAATTCTAAAACACTGTTCGATACAAAATTAACTGTTCACATCATGAAATATTTGAGAATGCAGTTGAATTTTTGACTGAGAATAACAAAATGCAAATGTAGGGACACCGAATCAGAGCTGGACAATCAAGAAAGTTTATGGTTTACGTGTATTATACTGATAATTCTTAATAAATATGTGTATATTTGGATATATAATATATTCAGATTTATATGATGTAACAATTACTAGCCCTCTAATTGGTCGTGGTCAATCATTTTAAAAATTATACTAAGCTAGGTTGCACTAGACATTCCACATGAACCTAAACATTCATTTTTTTCTACACTGGGCTAAAAAATAGATCAAGAATTTCCTTAATGCTCAGGGAATACTGCTCTTGGGGTAGCTTAATTTTCATATTGTCCTCAGAGCAGCAATTGTTGTATGATATTATTAACTTTTTATTTGAAGAAGCATGGTGAGAAAGGTAATAGGTAAAAATGTTTTCGGAATTGTCGTCAAAAATTTATCTTAACAATACAAGTAACTAAACAAAAATCCGTGTTATAAAAATCCTAAGTCATTAACAAAAATATCCTCCAACTTTCATTGCATATTTGAACATTATATCATGAAAAAAAAAATGTAATTTATTTTCTTCAGAACGACTCAGAATTAAGCAGTTTGGGTATTTTACAAAATTTCAGTGAATAAGACGTCATTTAAATGAATTGCCATTTTGAGCTAATTAACACATTTCAAATTTAAACGACTTAATTTTCCGATTTAAAGTGATCAAATTAGTGTTATATTGTCAATCTATATAGTTGTATAACGCTCACTAAGATATTCACAAATCCTTTCTCCTATGTAAACGACATTAAGAATTAAATAATTTGAAGAATCAAAGTACCGAAAGTACTCATGGGAGCAGAACATTGTTATCTGAAAGATCTCACAGGAAGTATAGGAACATCTTCATGCATTCAGATTCTAGTCAGCTAGAACTGATTTGTTAGAGATACAAAACGAAACATTAAAATTGATTTCTATTGCATTTAAATAGCCAAGATCATGGGACTGCTCTTAAATTAGCTGCAGAATTGTAGCTCTCCGAAAAAATGATTTAGACAGACCGGATATCTACAGTGCCATCCATTGAAAAAACTGTAAATTTATTGCGCACGAACAGTTAAGTTTAGTTCTGGATTAATTCTTTCTAATTCTTACTTCAACAATTTGGCCAAACCAAACAAACAACCCCCATCACCAAAAAAATATTTTTTCAAACTCGAAAATACTGTTTTGTTGTTAGGTTTTAAACTTCTTTCAGTACCATTTATTTCTAAAACTCAAACACTACCCTTATATTTCTGAAACATTGGAATCAAAACGCCCCCTACTCTCTTTAGAATGTGTACAAGATATTTGGTCCCAAGAAACAAACAAACAAACACTCTTTATATTCGATGTTACCATCACTAGACACTAGATTGTCATTTTCTTCCTCTGATTAAAACAAGTATTTGCTATTCTCTTTTGGGTATGAATGTTTCTTTTCGGACACAATAATCAATTTTTATAGAACTCCATGCTTATCTATTTTATCAAATGTATCTATCTTCATAACTTAATCATCAAGTTTTGTTATTCCATAACTTTAAATTTCATTTCAAGTAATATCTGTATAGAAGTAAGTATGTCTATGTAAGCATTTTGTTTTACGATCGATAATTTTTCAATCATATTGAAACACTACCACTTGCCGATGGAGCTACCTACGTGGAAGTCTACAAATTTTTACCTATATACCTATTTTGAAACCATTGAGTAGTGAGGGATCGTTTTGTGCAAGCACATACTGCGACATGGGATTTCGGTTTATATGGTCTCATCAAAAGAGTTTATCTCCAAATGCATCCCACAGGATTCGAACCTGCGACATAAGGATCAATTAACACCTTACGTTGAATCTCTAGAGCAAACTATTTTAACAACTGCGCCACGCGAGTGAGACTTAAAGTTTGTGATTTTGATTTGATTCAAATGTGATTAAAAATCAGACATAGTTTAACGAGCTACTACAAGAAAAAAAATAGTTGTAATCATTAGGAACGATCTTTCTCACAGATCGATCATTGGGATTATTATAGCATAGTGTCCGTGCATACGCATGTATTCATTAATCTTAATTGTTTTAATTATATAATAAAATCAAATGATACATGATGCAATACAAGTGCACACACATTTTTCAAGTTCAGATTTGGTGTTGTACACGTGACCAACTGAATGCTGATAAATTCATGAAATTAAGGATGCAAAACTAATGTCATCTGAAATTGTGTGATCGAATATCAACAAACTTAAATGCTATTATTTTTTCCCTTTACCAACGTAAAAAAATGAGTTGCATGTATCTGGTCAGACAAAAATTTACCAGTCTAAAAGATTATTTTATTTGTCAGAGCAAATAAATGTCTGACATTGATATTTCCCGCAGTATTTTTTTTTAAAAAGAGAAACGTTCTGTCTCTTTATTGATGAAATTGAAAGAAGTTGGGTTAAACCTTAGCGTTCCTTTGACCTTACATCTTTGTTTACATCTCTATATTTAGACAATCGCGTCATTGTCAAACCAGTTAGACCAGTTGTTGCTCCTTGCAATTGGATGACCTCGCACTTTTTGTAATGGAGCGTAGTGGAGTCCGCCGAGGATTGCCGAATGATAAATGACGGAAAACTGGGACTTTTTTCCATACGGAAATCAAAATTTACGTGTCATTTCTCAAGAGAGATGACAAAAATATGCTATTCAAATTAAGTTAAATAAAATTCTATTTCTTTTACTTTCAAATCGTTTATAAAAATTAGATTAATTCAGAAAAATGAGATGGACTATTTTCATTGCGGAAGTTTCTTCGAGTTTATATATACTGATACGAGTTTTTATTGAATATCACAGGGGAGTAAATTGGGCGACACAGAAACACCACGACGGCCGCTATATAATTCACTGTAAAATTAATGCGCTAGAAACTGCGTGACAGCCTAGGGAGTCTGAACATAGTTCAACTCCCAAAAAGATGAATATCCGCCATTTTGAATCGCCATTTTGACTTTTAACTTACATCACAGCATCATTCAATTGTAAAATAGTGAGATGTAGAGGGCAAAATACAAATCTGCAGTGTATGGATATTTGCAAATGTAAAATCCTGAACAAAGAAGAATATAGAAACAAAAAAAAAATTTGAGAAAATTCGAATTAAGTGTAGAAACGACTGAATTTTCGGAGTTTAACTAATAATGTTAGCATTTTATTGTCATTTTTATACTTGTATTACACTCAGTGAGATATTCACATATTATTTCTCCTTTTTGAACGATATTGAGAGAAAATTAGAAAATTTTTGATGTCCGCCATTTTGAATCGCCATTTTGACCTATTTAACGCCATTTTCATGAAGGCCAGCATATTTTTTCGGATTCAGCATACTCAAAATAGGTTAAAAAACTATGTTGGACCAAATAATAATTATTTGTCGCTAGAAGTTATTTCTAGCCTTCTTTTTTTAAAATCAGGACCAGACTAAGTCCCTTTTAAGTTGGTATGAAACTCGAGTCCTCGCGATACAAAGTGAATTGCTATGGTATACCACATTGCCAAACGTAGATTTATAGGTGAGGAATATGCAGTCTCTAGAAAGGATGAAATTTTTTTGAGATCAGGTTTTGGAATTATTTCCTAGTGTTTTGTGGGGCGAGTTGTTCTCTCTGTCATCCTTAAATTTGTTTAAGAAGGCCAGTCAAGCATTTGTTTGCCATTTTGAAAGTTTTATCATTGACAATATCAATATCCCTTCTCAGGTCTATAACCGACGGCTGTTTGCTGCAGGAATGCCTTTCAAAGTATTTTTATGGTACTCTTCATTTGGTGTTTTGGCTTTGCTAGGTCTAGCTTCACAGTAAAACCGTTCAAGTTTAGAGGCTAATTCTTCAGCGCTTACTGATGAAAGGTCATTGTTGTCATTGAAAGTTTCCAACTGCAAATCTACAATACACGTACATGCACTTTGTTACTCGTTACCATTATTGTTTTATTTTTCTATATTGTACTTTGTATATTGTACTTTCTGTATATTTATTACTTTATTTGCCAATCATAGCTTTGCAGTTCTTGAAAAGAGGATTTTCAATGATTTTTTGCTATATATATACCTAGGTAAACCTTTGATCTTCTATTGTGGCCTCCTACCCCTGGGGGTCATCATTTGAAAATAAAACTTGAATCTACACTACCTTTAGATGATTCCACATGAGTTTCATCTTTCCTGGCTCACTGGTTTTTGAGAAGATTTTAGAAGAAATGATGTAACTGATTTTTTTTTTACTAATTTGTTATTATCTCCCTTTGAAAAAAGAAGTGGTCCTTAATTTGAAAAAAAAAACTTCAATCCCCTTCATCCAAGGATACTATGTACCAAGCTTGGATGAAATCGGCCCACTAGTTCTTGAGAAGAAGATGAAAATGTAGTTTGTGAAAAGATGAAAATGGGAAAAGTTTGTGACGATGACAACAATGACAGAGATTGGACAAAGTTTGATCAGAAAAGCTCACTTGCGCCCTCGACTCAGGTGAGCTAAAAAGTTATGAAATGGTTGAAAATTTGATAAACTATTCAAAATACCTTAAAGTCACTTATTTTAATGGGTGTATCATGACTATACACTTAGCATGCTTATTTTGGTTACTTAATACCCAAAGGCAGATCAGAGTAACAGAAAGAAAATGCATTTCCACTTTATAACCACCAGTTGTGCACACCAACCCAAAGAACCACTGACCCATGGGCCACATATTTCAAAATTTTGAAAATTTCATAAATTTCATTATATCAGAAATGGGTGATTAATATCAAAAAGCAGATTTCAAAGTATTGCTTTATTTTCAGACTATGTACCCCCCCCCACGTCTGCAGAACCCCTAACGCAGGGGCCCTGAAATTAACCATTTTGGAAGAGGCATCTTTTTTCATCATAAATATACACATGTATATTTAGATAATTGGCATTATACCAAAGAGCAAAGGAAAAAATTTTTAAAAGATTCATGTGTTTTCACAATATAATAATGATAGAGCCCCGCCCTAACACCAGAACCCTTGACCCAGGGGTCATGAAATTCACAAATTGGAAAGCTGCATCCTTCCTCATCACAACTATAAACGTAGTTCATTGGTTTTATACCAAGGAACATAGGAGAAGATTTGTAAAGAATTTATGCATTTTCACTATATAATCAACAGCCCCGCCCTAAAACCAGAACCCCTGACCCTGGGCCATGAAATTCATAATATTGGATCTGTCATCATGTTCTTCTTATTGTATTTTTTCTGTTAAAAACAAGAAATAATCAGTTCACATTGTCAGGATCTGTGCAATTCTTCTATATTGTACCTTAACAGGTTCCTAAGGATTGAGGATGAAAATCGAACCACAAAATACTGCGACTAAAAATTATTAATAAGATACGAAACTTCCTTCCTATATTCTGCATATTCCCGCATCTCAACACGATCGTCCTTTCTCCACCGTTCATCGTCATAAGCGGCCTTGTGGAGGGCGCTTGCTTTGTGATCGTCGGTCGTTAACGATAAGTCGCTAACGTAAGGGAAGTCCGTAACAAAGTTAAATTTTCCTACGGGTCTTTTAATTGAGACCATAAATTCGAGGTCCCTTTTCACAAAAGAAAAAATCCAAAATGATGTATCCAAAATAAATAGTTAAATTCTTTAATCTGCATATGCCTAGTATATAATTGTAAGGTTAATTTTCAATTTATTCTAAATGTGCAGTATGAACATTTATAAATTGTGGGTTAGATGTAAGTATCCAGTTCATATGTAGAACAAGTAAATCTCATTAGTTGTGGAAGTACCGCGCTGATATTAAGGTATCATAAAGATAATTGACCATTGAAAATGAACGTTGTAGTTCCTAATGTATAAAATTATAATTTTTGTTCTTTGAATTTTCCTTCCAGTCTATTTTTTTTTACAATATTGGTAACTGTGTATCTGTGCCAGGTGCAATTTTACATACTTTGTAAATAAATAGAGGTTTATGTCAGGAACTATATCTTCAGAACAAATATGAAGAGCTCTACTTCTTGGTGACAGAAGTTTAGCTTTAAAAATAGGATACACCTCCTCAGATCTGCTTCCGTTAATTGTTTTGCTACATGTAGTTTTATTGGGGAATATCAATTGGTGATTAGCATTATTTGCATTCTGTTATTCGAGAAAATTCACTGGAGGTTCAGAAATAAATGAATAAATAAATAAAAATGTACATGTACAAGAAAAAAATATCTAAGAAATAAAAAAAACCTTTTAAATTATTTAAGTAAATCAAATTGATGGGAGAAGAAAATTCACAGGAAAATTCTCATAAATTTTCTCATGACTTTTACAATTAATCAAAAGTTCTTAATTCTTAATGCTAAAATTAGAATGTGTCAGATTTTAAAGCAACTCAACTTTTTGACCAGGAAACTTTTTCCTCATATATTTATACAGGACTACAGCTAGTAATTACGTGCAACTAAATTTACAATAAGCTGTCTTTGTGACCTTGTAAAGGGGGAGGGGGCATATAATTCAGATCGATCTTCGTTATATTGTAGATAGATAGATTGTTTGTTGTTTAACGTCCTCTCAAGAATTTTTCACACATATGGAGACGTCACCGTATGCCGGTGAAAGGCTTCAAATTTAGATCTATACTCGGCACTCAGGGCCATTGAGCAGTGAGGGCTCTTTAACGTGCCAACGCCTACCGCGACACGGGACCTACATTTTTAAGGTCATATCCGAAAGACCCGTGGCTTTCACTTCTAATGCCAAGCGTTTAGTGAAGGAATAGTCACTATCTATGTTCAGCGGCGCCGCGAACGAGAATAGAACCCGGGCCTCACGTATTACTTAAATTGTAGATAAAATATGGTGTAGAGATCTAAATTTGAAACACAACTGCTGTGTTCATTGATATCTATAAACATTGTTGTGGAAGACAACTAAATTTAAGATAAAATGATGTTAAAAACTAGAAATTACTTATTTTACACAGTAAAACAAGTAGATTATTTTACTCAAGGGATTTCCTCTTCAAATTGAAGAATTCTTCCTCTTTCCTGAACATAATGTGAAAATGGCTTCTTATAGTTGGATGTAAGTATAAAAGTGAGATTTGTATATGTTATTATGAATATGATTATAACCACGCATTTCTTAAGATTATAAACTATAATGATGTAAATCTTGAGGACTGTTGAAAAGTAAAAATGATTACGACCTGTATACTTAGACCTTGATACACAATTACTCAATAGTTATATGTATCATATACCGCCAGTATATACCTAAAATCTTAATTTTTAAAACTATTGCCCTGTCTCTAATTATTATCGGATTCAAGTTTCAAGTGTGAATCCGAATGCCCGGCGTGATATATATTCATTTAAACTTATCACATTAAAGAGACACTATCAAAAAACCCTGTTAACTCAATTATTTTCACGCAAAATTAACAGGGTATTCAATCTTTTTTTTTAACAGTGATTTGGATATCCAGCATTTATCCGAGTCTGTGTTTGTGGGACTGTGCCACAAAGTGGGGACCTCTCAACAAGTGACCATGAGGAGAGAACTACTAGACATGGACGAGATGGTGAAAAATCAAGTAATTTTTACAAGTGAAAAAACGATAACGATAATAAGTGGCAGTTTTAAGGAAGGATTCAGGCTAATGGAGTCAGATATAGACTTGATGACCTGGCGAAAAGACCACAATATAATCTGGGACTTGGATCAGGCTCAGAATTATGACTTAAGCATAAAAACACTGATTCTCAGTGTTTGTTCGGAAAGTCCACCTGGATTTGCTTTACTGGAATTATTGACAGAAACTGGCAATGAATCTACAGAGAATGCATGCATAAGAATCAATGACAGACTCTATATATCAAGTTCTGAATTCAGAAGAATAAAAAATTCTGCTTATATTCCTGATTCTATGGAACATGGTCCTTGGGATGAGGTGACTTGCGGCCCCTCGTATATTGATAAAAAATTAAATGTCTAAATTTTACTCAAATTTTTGTATGTAACTAATCACTGATATGTGTACCTTTATAGAATACTATTTTTAACAAAAACAGAAACGTGATTTGAAAGATATAGATCTTTTATTGAGGTAGGGGTATCATGTTTACATTCAATTCCCATAGCATTTTAACCCGCCCCACTCTTTGAAGCCCTTAAAATATTACGAGCGCAGATAGGTACAATTTTCTCCTTTGGCTGGTCACTGTATTTCATTGAAATCTACCTATATGTGAAAGGAGAAAGTTGTACTTAACTGCGCTCACATGCTATTTTTTTTAAAAATTGTAAAATCTAGTTGCCCTTTCCCATTATAAACAGATCGACGGAACTAGATTTTCTGACGTTAGAATGAATTCATATGCTAATCGAGGCACAGGCGATACTTTCTAACTGACCAATCAACTAAATGAAATTCCTTTAAAGGGTCATTCTATGCATTGAATTTTTATTAATTAAGTACCACAAAAATATTATGGAAACATGCTTGGAATTTTACTGCTTTCCGATATTTTTTATGCATTTGAGTCACAGATTAGACACGGATCTACATATGTACCATTTCCGAGACCACAGTAAAATTTATATACAGTTACAAACAATTGATACGAGGGGCGTTCAATAAATAATGTCACTGGGGCTCAGAAAGAAGCAAACGACGCTTTTCAATGATTTAGTCTTCATGATTTTACTTATTAATCTCTTTTAGTTCAAACACATGTCCGTAACATTTTTTATCCAATTTCTGATTGTTTTTAGAACTCATTTCTGGGTATGACCCTTAGTATACTGAAAAATTGCAGATCCAATGATTTCCTGGACTTGTTTTTTTCCTTCTGAAAGGTGTTTGGAAATAGAAACAATTCAAAAAGTCAAAGATCTGGCAAATATTGTTAATGTGAAAAAACATTAACTTTCTGTTTATCCCGAAAATCCCTTACTCTTTAGGGCATGCGGGTTTGAACGCTGTCATGAAGAAAGTCAATGTAGTGGATTCCTGATTCTGGGTCCTTTCTCTGATAAACCTTTTGATTTCTTTGCAAAAAACTGCTTTTTAGACACCTCCAGATATTAAACTGTCTCCCCGAATACGAATTTGAACAACAATATCACTAATATTTAAGAAAATTGCATATAAATCTGTCTTTGTGCTCTTGCAAACCTTTGCTCTTGACAGACCTTCGCCGTTTCTATCAAGTACATCTTATGTTAAATTTTGTTTTAATGGTTTTAATTATAAGCAATAGATTCATGTTCCAATATCTATTTGAATATAAAACAAACGTGGATTACTACAATTACTGATATTTTAAAATAATTGTTATGACTTTTGTACACGCTGTCGTTTTCACTCATTTTTCAAAATACAGGGTGACCTTAGAGTACCAAGCTTAATAAATGTCAAACGTTTCTTAAAAACAGTGTAAACTACTCCCGATATGATGTCTATCAAATTTGCTATGTGTCCTAAAGTCAATCATACAATATCAAATATTATTTGTTGAAATTTAGCATACAGTACATAAGTTGTTATAATTTTTGTTGGCAAGGAGGGTACCCATTTTTGATGCCCATTATATAATTATTTATCATTGAAATCCACCTGCTCATTTGTCTATAAAACAGGATCGGTTGCTGTAAATGTCTCATATATTATAGTGAATATTTCCTTGGGATTTTTAACAAGTTTTACAGCAACTTTAATGTAGCTTTTATTTTCACTCTAGTTTAATGATTCTTTACCGTTCATTTATAATGCAGTGTCTCGAATAGCCCTTGTTTCCCAGCTTCTCACTATAAAATTATGTGATGAAAAGTGGTCACATAAACTGTTATAAATTCATTAAAGATTCAATAATGAGAGAAAGTCAAGCTTTATGTCAAATGAGTACTATGTTGTATGCCATCGAGCTAATGACATTATTTATTGAACGTCCCTCGGGGCGTTCAATAAATAATGTCACTGGGGCTCAGAAAGAAGCAAACGACGCTTTTCAATGATTTAGTCTTCATGATTTTACTTATTATTCTCTTTTAGTTCAAACACATGTCCGTAACATTTTTTATCCAATTTCTGATTGTTTTTAGAACTCATTTTTGGGTATGACCCTTAGTATACTGAAAAATGGCAGATCCAATGATTTCCTGGAGTTGTTTTTTCCTTCTGAAAGGTGTTTTTTTTCAAATTTGGAAATAGAAACAATTCAAAAAGTCAAAGATCTGGCAAATATTGTTAATGTGAAAAAACATTAAAGGGGGAGGAAATAAGCACCTCCTTCAAATTTACCTGGTCTTAGAAGTCTGTCAATCATCTGAAATTAAGCCTGGGATTGGATACTTTGATTTGATTGACATTTACTTTGCTGCTGTTGTGTATATCTTGTGTACCTTGTCTGGAGATCGTACCGACCATCGAATTAACTTTCAGGCTTTTGATGCCTACCGCACTGTATGCCAACGTGATAAAGAAGCAATCAAATCGTTCTTTTCTTTTTTTTTTAATTCATAAGAATATGCCATAAATATAATCAATCTATCAAATAAGTAAATAAATGACAAGAAAATCATGGCTATATAATATATATTATTTATAAATTTAATTTCAAAAGGGAGGATTTCAAATCACGATTACAATCGATAATTTTAATTTCCGTGTCAAAACATGAGTTAACGTACATTTATTCCTCCATTAAATAAACCGACCTGAACTTGACGCTAGTATCATGGAATTAAATAAAATTATTTTTTAAAAAAAGTATGACAACATTGTAACATTGTTCATGAGTCAAGCGAATTCATATGTATAAGACAAACCTGTACGTTTCGCTTTTCTTCGAGACATGGTGACAAAGTTACGGTATAATAATAAATTTTAGAAGAGAAATTACTCGGAATATAACATCATGCTTTGTATCTAATGTTTGAAATTAATAATGAATCCCGAAAGAAAAAAAACGATGCAGATGATTCTTTTCCCGTTCCATAGCTGTCGGGGAATCAACCCCGGTCCGATGCCCTGGTCATTTTTACCGACCATGCGTTATGGAAAAATCAAGTAGGATTTATCTTAAAAAGATATTTATTTAGACAATAATATTTCTATATTTCAACATTTTATTCTCAAAACATCGTTTTTAAGTTTCATTGTTATATTTACCGAGAGACTGTTTTATTATTCACTTTCTTCTTTCGTTTTGTTCGTAGACGACGTGTAATTTTTTTGTCGCCAGATTACAACGACAGATTTTGGTGCAATATGTATTTTCGTTATAACACTTCATTAAGAAACACAATGTATATATAAAAAATGTCGAATTATTAAAACTATTAATTATTTTAAAAGAAAGAAATTGAGAAGGATTCCGTCTGCAACAAAAAATACTTTATTTCGCATTTCAATTCATAAGCTAAACATGAAAAAGAAAAACGGCCTCGGTTTACAAAGTCGTATGAAAACGCATACAATTAATACACTCAGGGGCTCAGGTAACATCCTGTGTATATAAGTAGTATACACAAGCCAGTGTCGTTCCCTCGGGCTTCTCAGCCGCTTCGATTAAGCTCCACCCCACACCAAACTTACCTGAGAAAAACCGTACGGTTGAAAACCTCGACCTTTAACTTTCTGTTTATCCCGAAAACCCCTTAACACTTTAGGGCATGCGGGTTTGAACGCTGTCATGAAGAAATTCAGTGTAGTGGATTCCTGATTCTGGGTCGTTTCTCTGATAAACCTTTCGATTTCTTTGCAAAAAACTGCTTTTTAGACACCTCCAGATATTAAACTGTCTCCCCGAATACGAATTTGAACAACAATATCACTAATATTTAAGAAAATTGCATATAAATCTGTCTGTGCTCTTGCAAACCTTTGCTCTTGACAGACCTTCGCCGTTTCTATCAAGTACATCTTATGTTAAATTTTGTTTTAATGGTTTTAATTATAAGCAATAGATTCATGTTCCAATATCTGTTTGAATATAAAACAAACGTGGATTATTACAATTACTGATATTTTAAAATAATTGTTATGACTTTTGTACACGCTGTCGTTTTCACTCATTTTTCAAAATACAAGGTGACCTTAGAGTACCAAGGTTAATTACTGTCAAACGTTTCTTAAAAACAGTGTAAACTACTCCCGATATGATGTCTATCAAATTTGCTATGTGTCCTAAAGTCAATCATACAATATCAAATATTATTTGTTGAAATTTAGCATACAGTACATAAGTTGTTATAATTTTTGTTGGCAAGGAGGGTACCCATTTTTGATGCCCATTATATAATTATTTATCATTGAAATCCACCTGCTCATTTGTCTATAAAACAGGCATCGGTTGCTGTAAATGTCTCATATATTATAGTGAATATTTCCTTGGGATTTTTAACAAGTTTTACAGCAGCTTTAATGTAGCTTTTATTTTCACTCTAGTTTAATGATTCTTTACCGTTCATTTATAATGCAGTGTCTCGAATAACCCTTGTTTCCCAGCTTCTCACTATAAAATTATGTGATGAAAAGTGGTCACATAAACTGTTATAAATTCATTAAAGATTCAATAATGAGAGAAAGTCAAGCTTTATGTCAAATGAGTACTATGTTGTATGTCATCGAGCTAATGACATTATTTATTGAACGTCCCTCGTAGAATATACATGTTATTCATTAGTTTAAAGTTTTTTTAGCGTGTTTGGTGAGCAATTCGCTAGGTCTACACGTATTCCCGAGTATCGGTGAATACATGTTTCATGTGCATTTTTTGTTCTAAAAACCATAAATGCTGAAAATCCATGCGTATTATAAAGTATAAACAGCATTGGCTGACCATTATAAAAGTTTGAAATGTAGAAAAGGATAACAGGTAAATTGACCTAAACCACGTGTCTGCGATAAAATGTAAACGTACTAAACCAGCATGTTTTGTTGTTCTGTCATCGGATTGGACAATGACTAAGTGCGAAATAATAACAATAGCCATATAAGGTCTTCTTGGACACACATATCCCTCTATCTATTGTACTAAGACCCAACCATTCTCTTGCCATAAAAGAGCATATGCTCACAAACCTGGCCGAATTTAGCTTTGATAGGGTCTCAAAAGTCAAAGATAATGCTGTATTTCTTATAATTAAAATGTGTCTGAACTACTGAAACTATTCAAAAGGCGTCGTATTTATTCACTCATGTTTGAAAACTACCAACATAGTTGTAGATTAAATATAATTCGTAGTGGAAAAAGGGGCCCCAGATAGCAGTTATGTCACATCATCCTTTATCAACCTTCTTAAAGCATTTAGAAACTTCATACAGTGGTGTAGGTCAAGTATAGATTGAATATTGCGATGTATTTCGCCGAATAAATCTACTTCCAACACCAACTTAGAATTTCTTAATTCATCTGTATAATCAAAATGCCTAGGATTTTGAAGGACACTTATGACACGGGACCTGATGGATGGACTGTGATGCAGGCATGATAAACCCTTAATTCTCATATAATCCATGGAGTCTAATGAACAAATCTTTTTGTGCACTACCATGAATTTTACTCAAAACATGTTGTTTTCTGGAATAAAAAAAATTTGGACAAATGCCTTCATACACCCATTTTAGGATAAGTTTAAAACAGACCCAGAAACACTGCAGGAGATTTTGTGGACACCAGTAAGGCATTATGTTTAGTTGAATCACCCAGAAAACAGCCGTCTTCATGTGATAAGAACACAGTAATTTATCCCTATCACTTAATCCACTGTTGATGCATTCTTTCAAGAACCTTTTGAGCAGACCATATGTTAAGAATTGGCAAGAATTCTTCAGTTAGAAGAGGAAATCCCTTGAGTAAATTAATCTACTTGTTTTAGTGTGTAAAATAAGTAATTTCTAGTTTTCTACATCATTTTATCTTAAATTTAGGTGTCTTCCATAACAATGATTATAGATATCAATGAACACAGCACAGTTGTGTTTAAAGTTTAGTTCTCTACACCATATTTTTTCTACAATATAATACGGGAGGCCCGGGTTTGATTCTCGTTCGCGGCTCCGCGTCAAACTTATATGTGAACATAGATAGTGACTGTTCCTTTGCAAAACGCTCGGCATTAGAAGTGAAAGCCATGGGTTTTTCTGATATGACCTTAAAAATGTAGGTTGTTTTCATGTCGCAGTAGGCGTTGGCACGTTAAAAAACCTTACTGCATAATGGCCCTGAGTGTCGAGTATAAATCTAAATTTAATTTAGTTGCACGTAATTACTACATGTTGCTTAGTTTCTATATAAATGTATGAGAAAAAAGTTTCCTGGTCAAAAATTCGAGTTGCATTAAAATCTGACACATTCTAACTTTAGCATTAAGAATTTAGAACTTTTGATTAAATGTAAGTCAATGAGAAAATTCATGAGAATTCTTCAGGGAATTTTCTTCTCCTATCAATTTTAATTACTTAAATAATTTAAAAGGTTTTTTTCCATTCCTTAGATATTTTTGTCTTGTACGTGTACATTTTTATTTATTTATTCATTTATTTTTTAACTTCCAGTGAATTTTCTTGAATAACAGAATGCAAATAATCCTAATCACCAATTGATATTCCCCAATAAAACTACAAGTAGCAAAACAATTAACTGAAGCAGATCCTATTTTTAAAGCTAAACTTCTGTCTCCAAGAAGTAGCCTCATATTTGTTCTGAGGTAGCTGCAGAACTGTAGCTCTCCGAAAAAATATACATCGATAGACCGGAGAGCTACAATGCCACCCATTGAAAAAACTGTATACAGTGGTCCCCCGTTTTACCGCCAACATTTGTACCTCAGCAATTTTGGCGTTATATCGGGGTGGCATTATAACGGGGGGAATTATAACGGGGGAGCCCTCTATTTATTGCACACAAAAAAGTGCGCTGTTCCTCGATTTATTTCTCCATGTTTTTAAAACTGTCATATCAAAATAGTACTAACCGTGTGTTCCTAACGTATTCTTTCACTGTTTCCACAACAAAACATTCTTATAATTGTTTTTAATAGCCCTCTTGGCCCTGAAATTAAGATAATCGAAAATTCCCCTATTTAAACAGCCATTTTGATTTGCAAGATAATTCGGTTCAACACGGTTCGTACAGATGTAAACTACGAAAGTAACTGATAGGGGAGTAAGGAATTTATTGAAATCTAGATTTTTTGCAATTGAGGTAAGAATTTGGAAGAATTAATCCAGAACCGAGTGCACTTTTTGGTGCGCAATAAATATACAGATTTTTCAATGGGTGGCACTGAAGCTCTCCGGTCTATCAATATATATTTTTTTCGGAGAGCTACAGTTCTGCAGCTAGTTCTGAAGATATAGTTCCTAACATAAACCTTTATTTATTTACAAAGTATGAAAAATTGCACCTGGCACAGTTAACAATATTGTAAAAAGAATAGACTGGAAGGAAAATTCAAAGAACAAAAATTATAATTTTATACATTAGGAACTACAACGTTCATTTTCATTGGTCAATTATCTTTATGATACCTTAATATCAGCGCCTTACTTCCATAACTAATGAGATTTACTTGTTTTACATATGAACTGGATACCTACATCTAACAATTTATTAATGTTCATACTGCACATTTAGAATAAATTGAAAATTAACCTTACAATATATACTAGGCATATGCAGATCAAAGAATTTAACTATTTATTTTGGATACATCCTTTTGGATTTTTTCTTTTGTGAAAAGGGACCTCGAATTTATGGTCTCAATTAAAAGACCCGTGGGAAAATTGAACTTTGTTACGAACTTCCCTTACGTTATAGCGACTTATCGTTAACGACTGACGATCACAAAGCAAGCGCCCTCCACAAGGCCGCTTTGACAATGAACGGTGGAGAAAGAACGATCGTGTTGAGATGCGGGAATATGCAGAATATAGAAAGGAAGTTGCGTATCTTATTAATAATTTTTAGTCGCAGTATTTTGTGGTTCGATTTTCAGCCCCAATCCTTGGGAACCTGTTAAGGGAATATAGAACAATTGCACAGATCCTGACAATGTGAACTGATAAGTTTTTGTTTTTAACAGAAAAAAAATCCAATAAGAACAACATGATGACAGATCCAATATTATGAATTTCATGGCCCAGGGTCAGGGGTTCTGATGTTAGGGCGGGGCTCTGTTGATTAAATAGTGAAAATGCATAAATTCTTCAAAAATCTTCTCCTATGCTCCTGGAAATCTTTTCATTTGCTCTTTGGTATAATGCCAATTATCTAGATATATATTTATGATGAAAAAAGATGCCTCTTCCAAAATGGTTAATTTCAGGGCCCTTGCGTTGGGGTTCTGCAGACGCGGGGGGGGGGGGGGTTACATAATCTGAAAATAAAGCAATACTTTGAAATCTGCTTTTTGATATTAATCATCCATTTCTGATGATATGAAATTTTTAAAATTTTCAAAATTTTGAAATATGTGGCCCCAGGGTCTGGCTCCTCTGGGTTGGTGTGCACAACTGGTGGTTATAAAGTGAAAATGCATTTTCTCTCTGTTACTCTGATCTGTCTTTGGGTATTAAGTACCAAAAAAGCATGCTAAGTGTATAGTTATGATAAACAATGAAACCTCTTTCAAAATTGTGAATTTCAAGGCTTCTGGTTAAAAATAGTCAAATTAAATTCAGTTGTTGGAAAGTTGTTACATCAGGTGACCTATAAGGCCCGTGGAAGATAAAAAATTTAAGTTCAAAACCGACTTTCAATTCACAAGGAAAATAGTGACAGCTGCTCCTTACCAT